>NW_027188908.1:0-6732 GCF_041381155.1 Argopecten irradians | reverse complement strand
ACATTGTCTAGTTTATCTGTGAGAAGGCGAATTACATGTCTAGTAATTTCTGTGAGAATGGAATAATTGTCTAGTTTTATCTGTGAGTTATGAATTACATGGTTCTAGTCTGTGTCCGTGAGAATGAATTCCACTGTCTAGTGTGTCTTGTGCGAGAATGAACTGATATCGTCTAAGTGTGTCTTTGAGTATGAATTACACTGTCTAGTGTGTCTTGTTGAGTAAGAATTACATTGTCTAGTTTGTCTGTGAGAAATAAATATTACCTTGTCTAGAGTGTCCTGTGAGAATGAAATTAACATTATCTAGTAATGTCTGTGGGGAGTGAATTTACCACTGTCTAGGTGTAATCTGTGCAGAAGGAAATACAATCTCTAGTGATGTATGTGAGAATGACATTACACAATTATCTAGTGTGTTTTGTGCGATTGAATTACATTCTCTAGTTTGTCCTGTGAGAATGCAATTACAGTGTATAGTATGTCTCTGAGAATGAATTACATTGTCTAGTTTGTCTGTGAGAATGGATATTACATTATCTAGTGGTGTCTTTTGTGTATGAATAACACTGTCTAGTGTTTCTGTGAGGAATGAATTACACTTTATAGTGTGTCTTTGTGGAATGAACTCATACTCTGTTAGTGTATGTCAGTGAGTTTTAATTACCTTGCCCCCCTAAGTATGTCTCGTAGAGAATGCTAATACACTGTCTAGGGTGGTTTTTGTGAATGAATAACTATTGTCTAAAGTTTTATCTGTGAGAATCCATTCATGCTATCTAGTTTGTCTGTGAAGAAAGAATTACATGGTCCTTGTTTTAGTCTGGTGAGAATGAATTCTACATTGAATAGTGTGTCTGTGAGGATGAATTAACACTCTCCAGTATGTCTGTGAGAATGAATTACACTGTCTAGTACATACACTTTTGAATATTGAAATACATTATCGTAGAATTGTCCTGTGAGAATGAATTACTTCTCTAGTTTCGTCCTGCCAGAATGAATTACATTGTCCAAAGTTGTGGTCTGTGAGAATTAATTTCATCGTCTGAGTATGACTGTGAGAATGAAATCTCATTGGTCTAGTATACTGTCTATGAGAATGAAATAACACTGTTTAGTCTATGTCTGTGAGACATGAATTACAATATATCTAGTCGTGTCCTGTGTGAGAATTAATTCTACATACTCTTAGTATGTCTGTGAGAATGAACAACCATTGTCCCTAGTGACTTATATCTTTGAATATGAATTTACTCTATCTGAGTATGTCTAGTGAGTATAAAATTACATTGTTCTTGTTTGTCTGTGAGAATGAAATACACGAGTTGTCTTAGTTTGCTCGTGAGAATGTATGACATTCTCTAGTATGTTCTGTAAGAATGAATTACAACTGTCTAGTATAGATCAGTTGTAATATGAATTACATTTTCTAGTATGTCTGTGAGATTGAATTACATACTCTAGTTTGTCTGTGAGGAATTGAATTACATAGCACCACTAGTGTGTCTGTGACAGAATGAATTTCCTTGTCATAGTTTGAGTCCTCTGTGAGAATGAATTACATTATCTAGTGTGTCTTTGTGTAATGATAACACTAGTCGTAGTGTGTAACTCGTTGTGAAAGAATTACACTGTCTATTGTGTCTGTCTGAAATGCAATTGCATTGTCTAGTGGTGTCTGTGAGACATGAATTACATAGTCTATTATATTTGTAAGTAATGAAATTACATTGACTAGTGTGTCTGTGGAGAATGAATTACCTTGTTCTACGTGTGTACTGTGAGAATGAAATTACATTGTTCTAGTGTAGTCTCTTGGTGAGAATGGAATTCCACTGTCTATTGATTATGAATTAAATTGTCTGTGTGAATGGTAATTACTATGTTTAGGGTGTGTCCGTGAGAATTGAATCTTATCACTGTCCCTAGTATGTCTGTTAGAATGAATTACACATGTCTAGTGTATCTGTGAGAATGGAATCATATCGTCTAGTATTATGTCTGTTAGGAATGAATACAAATGTTCGTGTGTGTCTGTGAGAATGAATTATATCGGCATCTAGTTTATCCATGCGTATAAATTACACCTTTGTTCTAGTATTATCCATGAGAATGAATATTTACATTGTCTAGTTTGCCTTGAGAATGATCTACACTGTCTAGTTTGCCTTTAGAATGAATTACATAGTCTAGTGTGTCCTTTGCAGAGATAGAACTTACACTGTCTAGTTTGTCTGTGATAATGAATTACATTGTCTAGTTTGCCTTTGGAAGATTGTAATTACAATGTCTAGTTTGTCCATGTGACATGAATCTACACATTGTTCTCAGTGTGCCTGTGAGGAATGAATTATCATTAGTCCTAGTATGGTCTGTAAGGAATGAATTTACATTGTCTAGTATACTGTGAGAATGAGAATAAGTTTCAATTCTCAATAATGTCCTGGTGAGAATGAGTTACATTATCTGGTATGGTCCTAGTGTGATTGAATTACATTCTCTAGTTTGGCCTGTGAGAATGAATTTACAATTGTCTAGTATGTATCCCAGATAAGAATGAATTAACAATTGTCTACATTACCCTCTTCCCCATTTTTTTTTATATTATATATAATATATGTATTGTGAGAATGAATTACCCTGTCTAGTCTAACTGAGTGATGAATGACTTACACTGTCCTAGTAATGTCCTGTGTGTGATGAAGTTACATTGTCTATTTTGTCTGTGAGTATGGATTTACACTTGTCCTAGTATTTCTGTGAGAATGGAATTACACTGGTCCTTAACTAGTGGATTCGTTTGAGCAAGAATAAACATTGTACCTAGTATATCTGTGGAGAATGAAATTACATGTCTGTGAAGTATGAATTACATTGCTTAGTGTGTCTGTGAGTATGAAATTACATAGTCTACGTTTTGTATGTGAGAATGAATTACACTGTCTAGTTTGTCTTCGTGAGAATAATATTACACTGTCTAAGTATAATGCTGATTGAGAATGAATTGCGCACATGTCTAGTTTGTACTGTTGAGTGCGATGATCTTAACAACTTGTCTAGTTAGGCATGACGTGTGAGCAGTGATATTAAATTGTTCTAGTGTGTTCTGTAGAGTACGATATGACATTGTCTCTGAATTATGTCTACGTGAATGATAATACATTGTCTAGTTTGTCTGTGAGAATGAATTTTCTGTCGAGTATTCTGTATCTGTAAAGAATGAATTACACTGTCCCATTGTTATGTTTCGCGTATTGATATACATAGTCTTGTTATGTTCTGGTTAGAATAGAATTTACATTGTCCCAGTGATGATCTCCTGTGAGAATGAAGTTTCAGTGTCTAGTGCATGGTCGGTGAGAATGAGATTACATGGTTTAGTATGTTTGTGTGATATGAATTAAATTGCTCTAGTGTCGTTTGTGAGTACGTAATTAGCACTGTGCAACAAGTGATGTCATGTGAGTATGAATTACATTGGATAGTTTGTCTGGGTAAGATGAAATTACACTGTCCCCCTATGTGTGTCCTGTGAAGAATGGAACTTATATTGTCTAGTGTCTGTAGAGAATGCCATTTCAATTGTCTAGGTTTGTCTGTGAGAATACATATAAACCTACTTAATGAGTGCTGTTCCTTTTTGTGAATGAATTACCTTGTCTAGTCATGTCTGTGAGGAATGAAATTCATTGTCATAGTGGTGGTGTGGGATCATGAATTACATTGTCTTGTTTATCTGTGAGAATGCAATACATTGTCTAGTTTGACTTTGATAGAAGAATTACATGTCTAGTGTGTCCATGAGAATGGATTCTACACATATCTAGTGTGTCTGTTGAAGAATGAATTATATCGTCAGTTGTGTACTTTGGAGAATGTATTACATTATTAGTGTGGTTGTGAGAATGAGATTTCACACTGTCGGTGTTTATGAATTACGTTGCTCTGTGTAGAATAGAATTACATTGTCTAGTGTGTATGTGAGAGGTGATATTCATTCGTCTTGTGTGTCCATGTGAATGAAATTTCAGTGTCTAGAAATTTCTGGTGAGAATTGAATTACATTGTTCTATTATTATCTTTTCAGAATGATTTGACATCTGTCCTATTTTGCTGTGAGAATGTAGTCAAATTGTCAAGGGCGTGTATGTGAGATGTGTTACATTATACTGGCGTGTCTGTGAGAATGTATTACCTAGTATAGTAAGGCTGTGAGAATGAAATTACACTTTGTCTAGTTTCATCTGTAAAGTATGAATTTCATTGTCTAGTATCGTCAGTGAGTATGAATTACCCACTGTCTGTGGAGGTATGTATTTTCCACATTTGTTCTTATGTGTGTCTGTTAAGTATGAATTACATTGTCTATTAACTGTCTCGTAGAGAATGATTTACATGGTCTAGTAAAAAAAAAAAAAATAATCTGGTGGCGAATGAATTAAATTGTCTAGTGTTCCAGTGAGAATAATTACATTGTCTAGTGTGTCTGTGAGCAATGCATTTCAATTGTCTAGGTTTGTCTGTAAGAATGAATAATACTGTCAAGTGTGTCCCTGGTGAGAATGAATTACATTGTCCACGTGTGTAAGTTTAGTCAGGTGTTAGAATGAAATTACACAGAGCTGACATCTATGTCTCTGTGATACAATGAATTAGCAACATCGTCTAGTGTCTCCTTATATGAGAATGATCATACAATTACTCATTGACTAGACTATAGCTAGATGAGGGGTGTCTTCTGTAAGCAATGAATATACATTGTCTAGTATGTCTGTGATTATGAATTGACAGTTGTCAACCGGTAAGATATGAATTACATTTGTCCTAGACGTTGTCACTGTCCCTGTGATTATGAAATTACGTTGACATGTGAGCAATGACATATTCACATAGTCTACTTATTGTCTGTGAGAATGAATTAACATTGTCTTAGGTATGTCTGTGGAGAATGGAATTACATTGTCTAACGTATTCTGTTGAGCCATGACATCACACGATGGATGCAAATTCCCGCCGCGCCCCCTTCTTCTCTAATTTTTGGTCCAACCTACTGATAATGAAATTACGACTGTCTAGTTTTGCCTGTGAGAATGAGATTACATTCTATTTAGGGAGGAGCGTGGGTGTCATGTGATTTATTAAGAATTACGTGTTTCTGGTGAAGGAAAGAAATTAACATAGTCTAATTATTGTCTGTGATATATGATTTACATAGGCTAATCATGCGTATTCCCTGTGAGGAACATGGACTGACATTGCTTTGTTTTGTTCATGTGGGGAATGAAATACATTATCTCGTTGGTCATGTGAGAATGAATTATATCCTGTGCTATGTGACAGAATCTGTGAGAAACGAAGTACATGGACCACCTGTGAAGTATGAGTCTGTGATAGGGATACTGAAATTACAGTTGTCTAGTATGTCTTGTGTAAAATGACATAACACCCAATCGTCTAGTGTCGTACCTGTCGAAATATGTATGACATTGTCAAGTTTCATCTGTAGTTGAATTACATTGTTCAAGTGTGTCTCTCGAGAATAAATACACTCATTCTTCTAGTACAGTCTGTTGTGTAATGAATTAAATTGTATAGTGATGTCTGTAAGGAATGAGATCTCCAGTCTCTCTATCTTACTTTGCTGATAGTGTCTGTGAGTTACGAAATTACACGTGTGATAGTAGGTGCTGTGAGTATGTATTATCACTGTCTAGTGTAGCTGTGAGAGATGAATTACACTGTCCTAGTATGTCTGTGTAGATTGAATTTTCATTGTTCTAGTCTTACTATGTTTAAGTGTGTCAGTGAGATATGAATTGCGATGTATAGTATGTCTGTGAGATGAAGCACACTGGTCTTAGTATGTCCCTGTGAGAAGGATATTTACACTTGTCTTCTGCTATGTCTGTGAGAATGAATTAAAATTGTTCTATTATAGTCTGTGAGGAATGAATTACTTTGTCTCGTGGTGTCTTTTGAGAATCTAATTCCACTGTCTAGTGTGTCCCTGTGTCGAGAATGAATTTACACTATCTAGTGTGTCTGTGAGAATGAATTACATTGTCCTAGTGTGTCTGTGAGAATGTATTACATATCTTAGTATGTCTGTGAGATTGAAATTCACATTGTCCTAGTGTGTCTGTGAGAATGACATACATTGTATAGGTTTGTAGATCGTGAATGAATTACATGTGTCTAGAATGTCTGGGAGAATGATAATAATATTGTTATAGTATGTACTGGGAGAATGAATTTCATTGTACAGGTGAATCCGTGAGAATGAATTACACTGTCTAACTATGATCCTGTAAGAATGAAGTTTACATTGTGTCTATTGCTTACTTTATGTTTAGTGTGTCTGGTGAGAATGAATTACATTGGTCTAGTTTGTCTGGTCGTGTGAGGAAGACGCTTACAATTGTCCTAGTTTATTCATCTGTGTGTAATGAATAACATTGGTCTAGTATGGCCGTGTAGAATGTGATTACACTGTCATTGTTTGTCTGTGAGAATGGAATTACTGTGTCGAGTATGGTCTGTACAAATGAATTACATAGTGGCTTTTGTGGTCTTTGAGTATGAATCACACTGTCTAGTGTTATGGTCTGTGATTATGGAATATTACATTGTACTAGTTTATTGTCGTCTGCAGATTGAAATTACATCGTTCTAGTATACATTGTTATTTTTCTGTGAGAAGGAATGGACTACTGTTAGTGTTTTTCCGACT
>NW_027188907.1:0-6775 GCF_041381155.1 Argopecten irradians | reverse complement strand
TTGTTGTGTCGAGATCATGCAAAATTCAACATATCCGAGGAGAGATACCAGATTTAAAACGCATCACTCAGCATCCTGGATTTGCTCCTGTTTGTTTAAATGTGTTTGTTTTGAGAACGGCATAACAGGCATTTAGACAGTACCACAATGGTTTGTTTGTTTGTTTGATTTATTAACGTCCTATTAACAGCTATGGTCATGTAAGGACGGCCTCCCATGTATGTCACACTGTTCACCAGGAAAACAGATGTGGAAAATCAGAACCCTATTGATGATACCTGTCCCATTCAAGGAAAGAAGGTAGTACATTACCTTAGGGACTGTAAGACATTTCAAGCAAGTCAATCCAAGAAAAGGGAGAGATCATTCTGAAACATGGAATCTGTTTTAAATGCTGCGCCGGTTGTCGATGGGACGCTATTAGGCTCAACAAGACTATTAAAATCTATACTGATCTAACGGCGCCCAAACCCTATTCTTACACACCTCCCTCGTATGCCGTAGTACTAAGGCAACACACATAAACAATAGTAAGAGCAGAGACTACCACTTTTGAAGACTTTAGAATACCAAGGGAGCCTACCTCACATGAGGCGAACGCTCAACTCGAGGCCCAAAAGTGCAGCGGCTGACACGGTGAGCATTACGAAACCATAAAGTTCAGTTAAGGAAGAAAGAAGAAAAGAAACGAAAAGTTTAGCCTCAGTTTAATCCAACACTTTATTCAATTACATAATATTGATACAAAAAGTAATTACTATAATCCGGTATTATTTTCGTTCACATTCGTATTAAAAATACTTATTGTATTTCATGACCGATTAGGCCTATCTTCAAACGTTACATTCAGAGACGATGCTATTTCAAATAATTAACATTGAAAATAAAACTTGAATAATGGTCCAATTGTTTAATATTTTTGTTTTCTTTTTAATTTGTAGAGCTTTCTTCTACTCCATAGATGACAAATCTGATGCTGAGGACTAGTAATCCTGATGTCCAGCGCTAGCTTCACTTATGAACACTTCACAATCAGCCTTATTTTATTGTGTGTCGGTGATTTAGTATGTGTGTGACAAATTTCCTAGGTTATATATACACATACTTTTATCAAAGAACTCTTTTGAAGTCAATTACAATTGTTGTCAACTACTTAATTTGGACATGCAACTTTGTTACAATTTTTAAATTTCAATTTATGAACTTCTTGATTTCATGGATGAAAGTGTGTATTTTTTTAATATTGATAACTTTGTAATGTCTGAGAGATGTGTAGGTATGTCTACTGAGTGCCATGAGTGAGCATTACAGGGAGCTGTATATGTGGATACATTGTTTTCAACATTTACTCTGTTGTTAAATAAATTTAATTAATTGAAATTTTGTAATCCTTCTCTTTTCATTCTGTAAAATCCATTCAATGCTCATGCCGATAGAACTAAATTCTGAAACAAAATGCGATAAACACATGATCACCTTAAAGACAGAATTGTGGCAAATTATAACACTTATTTGGTAAATGTTACCTTGATGCGAGACTGAATGGCACTTTGTAAATGACAACAAACATTGCAAAGACAGAATACATGGAAGGATGTTACTTGAAGTAAGACTTAAGAAATCACAGCTGAGACAAGTACAGAGACAAATACAGAACTGAAACAAAAGCAGATTATTGTGGCAATCTCCATGCTACATGCTTAAATCCAATTAAAAATAAAATTACGAATCATTATGAAAAACAGTCCAACATTTTCTCTTCTTTGTTTTGTTTTACCCCCCCCCCCCCCCCCCCCCCCATTGTTTGCGTTTTACGGGCCCATCGACACATAATTGGTCATTTAGGGCCAAACTTACAAGTCCATGCAGTTAATTATCAGGATATTAAAATCAGGGTATGAAAAGTGCAAGTAAGGGACGTAATAACACATATGTGTAATCTGTTTAATTTGGCATAAAAAAGAGGTTTTGCAATGTTTATAAAATCTAAATTTGGCTAAAACCGACACCATGAGAAAATCTCCATGCACAATGTTGATAGAAACGGTGAAATGTTGAGATGATAGGATAGTATGATGATGAGAAAAACGTTCAGTATTTGTGCTTAAAATACCGATCTCTTTGAGATAATCTAAAAAATAACGAATATGTTTCCGACGGGCAATGGAAACAAAGTGTAACATGTCGGAGACATCGATAGTACTTATCTTCTATGTTCTCAAAAACAATATACACGTGCCCCCCAGCTAAATATGTTGTTCCACTGATGAAGAGCGCGAAAACACCTTCATGGCATGTTGCAGCCGAGGATCCACCCCTTGCAATAGATAGTGAATGTGTAAAATATGCTGGTCTTATGTCACAGTTTCGGAGCCCGAGATGGAACAACTTCTGCCTCTGCAGGTCTCTCCGATTCTGGACAGTTTCAGATTAAGTGCTAGGTTGAACTTTTAAAACAGTTTTATTGATTTGATTCGCGTAGATCCACCTTGGTTGCCGATGGGTGTTAGAGATAGGCCGACCTGGATTGTAGCGTTTGATGTCCGCGTGAGTCATGGTAAGTTTCAAATCTGTTTGATGATAGGCAGAAGAAGCAGTCTTAGCTGCTTAAAAATCAGCACCATTGTTTCATTCCCCTTTATACCCACATGACTGGGAATCCAGAGATAAGTAATTTGAGTTTTAGAAGATAATCGAAAGGTTCGGATTAAAAGATTTTGAATTAGAGTATTTCTAGGACATCTTGATTTCAAAGCCTGAAGAACCGAAAGAGAGTCTGAACAGATGATTGCCTTTTCAATGCGGTGTTCTTCGATATGGTCAAGAGCCAGACCGATAGCACAAGCTTCCGCAGAGAAAATGGAGGCAGCATCTGGAAGTCGGATAGAGGAACAGTGATTAGATGTACAGCATGCTGCCGCAACTTTATCACCATCTTTTGAGCCGTCAGTGTAGATCTTGACATGATCAGGGAAAGTCCTTGATGCAACTCCGAAAGGAGGATTTGTGTTCTCTCGGGTAATGCACTGGATTTTTGCCTCTCACATGCTAGAGTATAAAATTGATATCAGGTTGTTTGAATGAGCCATGGTGGAGTACATCCGATACGGTGTACAATAGTGGTTGAAATTTATATTTAGTTTTCTGCAAAAAATTGAAATTCTGATCGCCAAATGTTGTATGTAGCTTTTGATTTTGTCCTGAATTAAGTCTTGGTGTTGGTAGATTAAATACAAGAATCGAATGCGGGGTTTTTGGTCGATTGGCATTTCAGGTTGAGCAGCAATACTGTTAATGGTTAACTTTCTTTCGGCTCGATCGTCTAGAGGTGGATCTCATAGCTTCCACATGCGAGACTCTGTCACAGGTGTTGTTCGAAAAGCTCCAAGTGCGAGACGCAGTCCCTGATTCTGTATAGGGTCAAGCATCTGTAGATAGGAGCTGCGAGCCGATCCATAGACAATCGAGCCGTAGTCAAGTTTTGATCTAATAGTTGTTTGTTTGTTTGAGTTTTACGGCCCATCGACAACTAAGGTCATTTAGGGCCAAACTACAAGTCAGGCATTAATATCAGGATAAAAGATCAGGGTAAGAAAAGGCAAGTAAGGATTAAAACACAGATTGTAAACGTTTATTTGATAAAAAAAAGGTTTGCATGTGATAAAATAGTTTTGGCTAAAACACACGAGAAAACTCATGCAAAATGTTGATGAAACGATGAAATGTTGAGTTGATACGATGATATGATGAGAAAAACGTTCATATTTTATCTAAAATACCAATTTCTTTGAGATAATTAAAAATACTATTATGTCTCACGGCATGAAACAAAGTGTACATGTCGGAGACATCGTAGTGCTTATCTCGTATGTGCTTAAAATCAATACAGTGCACTAAGATATGCTCCACTGTGAGAGGAGAATCACATGCATGACATGTTGGAGGATCCTCCCCTCTCAATAGATAGGAATGTGTAAAATATGTGTGTCCAGTTCGGAGCCGAGAGAGAACAACTTCCTCTCTGCGGTCTCTCCGACTGGACAGTTTAGGATTAAGTGTAGGTTGAATTTTAAACAGTTTATTGTTTGTTTCGGTAGACCACCTTTGTTGCCAATGGTGTTTGATGGCTGACTGAATTGAAGGTTTGATGTCGGTGTATGGTAGTTTCAAATCTGTTTGTGCTAGGCGAAGAGCAGTCTTAGCTGCTTTATCAGCCTGTTCATTCCCCTTTATACCCACATGACTGGGAATCCAGAGATAAGTAATTTGAGTTTTAGAAGATAATCGAAATGTTCGGATTAAAAGATTTTGGATTAGAGTATTTCTAGGACATCTTGATTTCAAAGCCTGAAGAACCGAAAGAGAGTCTGAACAGATGATTGCCTTTTCAATGCGGTGTTCTTCGATGTGGTCAAGAGCCAGACCGATAGCACAAGATTCCGCAGAGAAAATGGAGGCAACATCTGGAAGTCGGATAGAGGAACAGTGATTAGATGTACAGCATGCTGCCGCAACTTTATCACCATCTTTTGAACCGTCAGTGTAGATCTGAACATGATCAGGGAAAGCTCTGATGCACTCCCGAAAGGAGGATTTATGTTCTTCGGGTAATGCACTGGACTTTGCCCTCTCATGCAAAGATAAATTGATATCAGGTGTTTGAATGAGCCATGGTGGTACATCCGATATGGTGTACTCGTCAATGGCGTCGAAATTTATATTTAGTTCCTGCAAAAAATTTGAAATTCTGATGCCAAATGTTGGTATGAGCTTTTGATTTTGTCTGAATATGTCCTGGTGTTGTGGATTAAATACAAGATCGAATGCGGGGTTTTTGGGATTGGATTTCAGTTGGGCAGCATACTGTAAGGATAATTTCTTTCGTCGATCGTCTAGAGATGGCTCATTAGCTTCCACATGGAGACTCTTCACAGGTGTTGTTCGAAAAGCTCCAAGTGCCAGACGCAGTCCCTGATTCTGGATAGGGTCAAGCATCTGTAGATAGGAGCTGCGAGCCGATCCATAGACAATCGAGCCGTAGTCAAGTTTTGATCTAATAAGTGCCCGGTAGATACGCAGAAGCATTTCACGGTCTGCACCCCAATCAGAATGGGACAGAACACGTAGAATGTTCAGCGCCTTCGAGCACTTATCCTTCAGATGTTTGATATGTGGAACAAAGGACAGTTTCGAATCAAATATTAGTCCAAGAAATTTAGTTTGTTCAACTACTAGAATTTTAATTCCATTGAGTGTGAGGTCAGGATCATTGTGTGGTTTTCGTTTTTGACAGAAGTGCATACAGATAGTTTTTGATCTTGAAAATCTAAAGCCATTTTCGTCAGCCCAATTTTGTAATTTGCCTAAACATTGTTGTAGTTGTCGTTCTATAGTGTGCATGTTTTTTGATCTGTAACAGATATCACATAACATCTATCTACAGATGCTCCTATCTACAGATAACACATATGACATCTTAATCCAGGTCAAATGAAAACGTAACCACGGCACGATGAAAGTTCAGTATTACAACCATAAATTATTTTTTTAATAGAATCAGCAATCTGCAGAACTTTAGACTAGCGACCCGATGTTTTTAAGGCTTATTAACTGTCTGATTAATTTACCCACATAGGTAATTGGTTTTAAATCTTATCATTTGTATGTTTTTTTAATTTTCGTATTTTTCAGTGGCAGTCGAAGGCTGGAGAAGAGAGTCGACCATCTGGAAAGGGAAGTGAAAGACTTAAGGTACTCCCTTAAGTCTTTGAAGAGGAAGTTTTCAGAGCTTTCCGGAACTATTCAAGACAGAAATTCTGCAACTACAGATGATACCAGTAGTTCGTCCAGCACTACACTGACCTCAGTCTCAACATCCTCAACAACTTCGTCCTCCACATTTACAGTGGACAATTTACCGAAATCTGTTAGTCATATTGGGGACTCGGAAAAGGATATCAATGAGTGTGTGAGAAGAATAACTCTCACAGTCTTTTCAAGACAGGACCTCGTGTCCTGTTCTAGGACTGGGAAAAAACCATTTCATTCCCCTGGGAAAGCAAGGCCTCCACTCGATGCGGAGAGTCTAAAGCTGGTGGAACAGGTTCTCCTTCTGAAATGCTCTATCAGCAGGGAAACTTTCATAAAAAAGTTTGATAACCTGGTGAAAATGGAACGTCGGTCAAGTAAAACTTGCAGTGATCCAATAGTTTAGTGCCTGTCATCATGTTGTTCTGTTTTTCTGATTGGCCTTTCCTTTGTTTGGATAATTTGATACAAACTTTTTTGAAGAGATTCCTCAACATTTTTATTATTATATTATATAATTACTACTTATAAAATTTTTCGTTTCAAGGTTTCTTTAAATAGTATTTTTGTTCTGTCAAATATATCTTGACATGCATTTATTATTTTTGTAATGATCATCAATGATGCATTTGGCATGTAGATTCAACATCTAGTTTCTAATATTACTTTGTATTATACAAATGTACATGAATCACTTATATAAAATTCTGATATTGATATTTTGCTGTTGTTAAAACTACTTTTAAGGAATGTTCAAGAACAGTTCTTGAATTGTTCTTAAAATTAAGTTCAAATTAATTAAGCCACCGCCTTCTTGGACATCTACGCACCAAGGGCTCGGCATGACCAGTCGATTGATAATACAGGGCCCATATCATATATATTGTCAATAGGACACTGTCTATACAATATATGCATGATCGGTGACTGAATATTGTCTTTATACATAAACATGTGGATCTTGGTG
>NW_027188906.1:0-6788 GCF_041381155.1 Argopecten irradians | reverse complement strand
GCCTATTTAGTATCAGAGTCATGGAAAATAATTTTTAAACGTCCGGGTAAAAACTTCTTGTAATCAAAGTGTAGTAAAGCATTACTTATCATGAAGAAACCCCGGTTACTTTTTATTTAGTTTTGAGAGCATGTGACATAACACCCCAATCATTTAATGGAACCAAGATACTGAAAGAACCAAAATACAAATCCCAACTCTGGGTTTCAAGATACAGGCTGTAATGTACACCTTTAGATCTGAACTTGTTACTTTCCCTTTATATCCTTAACTATAGGTTGGTTTATTTGTGGTAGGACAAATGATTTTACGACGCTTCGTCAAATTCGCTGTAAGCCTTCCGCCGGTTCGCCAAACTTGTTCATTCAAATGACGAACTCCATAAAAACCGGGAGCCCTAGTGCTTGTTAGACTGTTTAATGGGCCTATGGTGTTGTTGTTGGTGAAAAAATGCAATTCAAGTTTGTTGAAACGAAGTTAGTACCTGATGGATATTTAATGTCACAACGGTTCAGAGTAGGCTAAATCTTTAAAAAAGAAATATTTAAGAGGCCTGTATACCTGATATTTGAGGAATATAGCATGCTGGGATTCAAGTATTATATGTTTTGTTCACTGAATGACCTTTGCCTACTTTATTTAAACAACCTTGAAAACTTACATGTATCAACAGAAAATTTTCTGTTATTAAACATAATGTCTTAATTTTTGATAGTAATATGGTCCCCCCCCCACCCCCCCTAAATTTTAAGTGAAAAACCAAGCGGTATCCTTTTAGTTTTTGATCCATTAATTTGTTTTATACCTGTGTTTACTTCGATCTAACAATTATGTATGAAAATAATAGTCAGAATGATATAACCCTAAGTAAAATGCCTAAAGAAATTAATGTTATGGAGTGTATTTATAAAGCTGAGATTTGATAAAGGTGATAGAAACCCGATATTATATGATTGTTAAAACCACATTAAAACATTGGGCCTTTGATTAAAAATGTTTTTTGTGCCTGTAAAATAAACTTGGAATAATTAGATATATCTATTTTTGTCTTTCATAAATAACATTAAACTCCTTAAGGGGTGATTTATGAAGCTGTGATTAATCAATTTTCAAAGAGCTTCAGTCGCTGTTATAACCGTAATTTACAGGCAGAAGAAGAATGTACTACACAAGATCGTTGTTTTTTTGTTTTTTTTTATAAATAGACGGAAACATTCCTGGCAGAAAATCACTTAACAATTACAACATTGTAATAAAACTTAAGATGTGTAAATTAGGATTGTAGACCACAATTTTACTTCAGATATTAAATGTAATGAAAAGATGCATTTATTATAACAATACTTCAAAAAACATTATTCATCACATATATGGTATTTGTTAAAGTAAAACCAATTAAAGTATCTGTTCAAATCTTTCGATGGCAAACATATTGTCCGGATGAATAACATATTTGAAAGCTCCAACTTATTTCGTGAGTATGACAATTTAACACAATATTAAATTATTTACATCAACCTTTAACTTAACACCTATATTTTGTCCTGTTTATTGCAAATAAACCAAGTAAATCATACTGTATTCTTTTTAAAACTGAAAAGAGTTAGTGAAAAAAACAAATAAATAAATTAGTTATGTGTAATATATATGGGCTTGGTGTAAGCAGAAATATAAACAACTAACTTACAAACAACCAACTTCCCAAGTCCTGTTATGATGGTGGAACGGTTGGAAATAATTAAGAAGTCAAAAGTTTACAAAATGTGTATAAAAGGTGTTTAATGATATCTTAATATTATAAACGATTCATGATTATGTCTTTTTGTCGACATATAACAATTGATGACTTTTCGAATCATAAACTATACTTGCATAATTATTATCATAAAATAAAAATTAATAAATGATTTGTATCAGCCGATGAGTACAGATTATTGTTATAATCAGCAACGATACAATTTGAGTTTGATACGGTATAAACGGGTGATTACTGACCTGTCGCAGTTAAAGACGCATTTCTGGGTAGCGGTGCATGTTTCTAAAAAGAGCCGAACGCACGTTGTGGCGTCTGTTTACACTGAACATATAAGTTAATTAATAATGTCTTATATAATTAGGAACTACTTGCAAAATTGGTATACATCGTGCATCTGCAGACACAGATCCAATAAACCAAAACACAATCATACAACCGGCAAGTAATGGTACAGTTGTTGTATGATAATTACTGGTAAAATTACAGTTTACTTAATGAAAATATATTGATATTTTGTGATGTCGATAAATATAGATTACAGATCAGATAATTTGATAACCTTATGTGTTTTTCGAATTACCAGCAAGTATATTTAATTCATTGATACGTTTCTGATAATAGTACTGCCTACCCGATCGATCGAAACCGTAGTTAGAAAGGAATTTTCATACCAATAAACTAAAATAAAATCTATAAGTGTTGATATCCATAGTAAATTGACATACATGTATTATTATATTGACTGTTTCGCATATAAATAATGAATTAAAGATGGATATAACGTGGTATGCTTGATTTTATGACCAACTATACTATGAAATCAAAGACATAATAAATTGATGGGGTTCGGGGGGGGGTGTGGTATATTGTCATTTTACCGGAATTTCACTGTTTTTAAAGCATACAGACACAAAAAAATACAATAATATGTAGATTGGTTGTCTGAACGAATATTCACCAAAAAAAGGACAAAACCAATAAATTTCATCTTTTAGAAATACTATAACAAAACAGTTCAATCCATCATTTGTGCTTGATAAGCAGAGCATTCTATGCCATGAATTTTGAAAGATGAAAATACCTTGTTTTTACAATTATTGGCTGCTTTCAACGCTTACACAAAATAATCTGTAATATTGGCTTTTTACTAAACAGTTTTGCATTTTCAAAGGAACACAATTTGCTGTTTCTAAAACTATCATAAATAAATATATACTAAAAAATACCTGCACCACAAAGGCAAGCAATCTTAACCTTTGAACAAATCAGGGTTACCATTGGTTTCGTTAACCTATGACAACACAAAGTATTAAAAATACTGTTACAGTTTTATTCGGCATACCCTATTACCCATTCATGTACTAATTTTCCATTTATATCTTGTACTATCTAATTTTCAAACCAACTCACAGTCAGGCCTCCATCTATGTTTCCATGGCAACTACATCTTTTTGAGAAAGTGATACCATGTTATTCAGCTTATTTTATAGGCGCCCAACGAGTACCAATTTTCACTTAAAATCTGAAAATATTCTGAATTCTTCAACCAATCAGAGGCCTCTATTGCTTCCATGGCAATCGATCTTTTTGAAAGTGATACCATAGTTATTTCAAACATACCTCATAACCACTTCATACGGCACTTCTTGCATAAAAATGACATTGATTGTAAATTTACACGCATGGAACGGCTCAGCCAGTGTCCGATGGCAAACCATTATTCCCAATGGTGTTACCCTAGTGATATTTAAGCGTCCGTAAAGTAAATAACTATTCCCCACTCAATTTTCCACTTATGTAGTACTAAAAGTATCATAAACTGGAAATCGTATAGCTATGTATACTAACAAAGTGGGGGGGGGGGAAGTTACCCGTTGCTACCTGCACTCTCTATTTTCAAATAATTCAAAAACTGTTTTCCCGGATTTCAATTTCGAAAACTAATTTATACATTGACATAAAATGGTCCTTTGGAAATAATTTTTAATGTGAGCATCCTGATATAGTTGACGAACCCCGTAAGCAGGGTGAGAAATGACATGACAAAGACTAACAAAAGTTTTGTTTTACCTTTTTTTTCCTAAAAAGCAGTTATTTTTTGTTTGTAAAATAATAAATATATATGGATACGAATCTATCTACTCAAATGAATTAAAAAAAATGAGAATTATATAACAAAGGCTAACCCATTTTGGTCATGTTTGGGTGCATGTAGCCTGCAATGAAAATGAATTTACGAAGAATTCAGCTTCCTTTGGGCCTTTTTTTAAAATCACAAAAGGTGAAAAAGCTAAAGTGTAATTTTAAAGACGACAATCTAGTAGTGCTTATCGACTAAGCAAAGTTTCAAGAAAACTAGGCGGTGGCGGTTTCTATACCGGATTATTAACATTAGCTTGACCACCAACTTTTGTTATTTTACCCTTAGCAGTCTTTTGCTGAGATTGAAAACTATTTGGACTTCACTAAAATATATGTAAAAAATAAACACCAATATATGTTGATAAATTTCACTTAGAATACTTAAAATATTTCATCAAAGTGATCCTTCAAAACGGTTTAGCAAAGCAAAAATGAAAATGTAATCTCACAGGCGGATTTGAAGTGAAAAATATTGCCCCCCCTTAATTCAATTATTGTGTAATTTAGCCCTCAATATCTCCTGTGACAATATCATATATCCTGTAAATGGTGTTTAGATGAATACTTTAAAGGACCCCAAAAAATCAAAGCTTCTAGAATAACATTTTAATGTTATTAACCATCTATACCCCATAACACAATGAGAAAATGATCAACACAAAACAAATGTAGAGTTTTTATTCGTATATGCAGCTTTAAAAACAATGAATGCTCAATTGTGTATCCCCGACTCTTAATTTCGTGGTGGGGGGGGCGGCAATGATAACATATTAGTAATACCAAACTGCATTATGATTATTGGGTTACAACTTGGAATTGTTTGAGGGGTAAAGACTATATGGGAGTATAGGGGGGGGGGGGGGGGGGGGGGGGGGGGGGGGTGGGGGGGGGGTTCTTTGTAATTGGGGGTGTACCCATAATCAAAAATAGTTTGAGGAGAAATAGAGGGTATGTGTTGTTGGTATGAATTGTAGATAGAGGTGATACGGTACGTACGCTTATAATCGTTTTAATCACTTAAAGCTATTTTAAAGTTTACATTTAAAGAAAAAAATCAATTCGGATTTAAGCAATGTACCTTTGCTTTGAATGCCAAATTACATAAAGATTTGTTATAACAACATAATTACAAAAGAAACAATTTGGTTCGTTTGAATAAATGAACAATAGAAGGGATACAACCTACATGTCATTAGACTCGCGCGAAAACATTGTAGAATGCATAAATTAAAAATAGCATACTCACCACCGTAAAAACAATGGCTATAGTCAACACCATAAAAACCACATGTAACCTAGGAAGTTTCTCCTAAGAATGAAAAAAAAGTAATAAAGTGGATATATCCAAGTAAAGATAACTGGATTATTATAGGATCAATTGTATTTATATCGTAATTTTGATTTTAATTATTTTAAAAGGAACAAAGATAATAAAGAATAAAAGTATCAATCATTAAAGGTACTCAAATACTCTGAGTTAATTAGTTATTTATATTTTTCTCCTACGAATTGTGTATCGGTTATGCATGAACACATTGTTAGTTAATTGAGGTTACACACTCCCAGAACGTGCTTTGTTAGTATTAAACAAACCCATACTTTTTCTCTTGATGTAATGCCGTTTGGCAATATTCAAATATTGTTTTATGAGCAAATCGAGTATTTGTAAAATGGGAAAACAGTACATGATATATTAATCAAATAAATATGAACATAATGGTGAATACATTTAAGAAACTTCATGATCCTGTTTTGAGTAGTTTTGACTCAAGATCGCTAATTGTTTGTTTTAATGAATTCCCAGAATTAATTCGTAAAACATGAAATAAAAGAAAATAGTTATAAATGTCAAGCTTGTTGTTCTCAAAACAATAATATCGAACATTTATAAACTATCTATATCATTCTAACAAAATATAGATATGCCTTATAATACGATTTTCAACTCCACACATATAAAGAAAAGGTATGATAAATGAAAAATATTACTTATATTTTCTAAACTTATCCATAATGATATGTTATATTCCTTCAAGATCAACTGAGTGGTAGTTTCCAGGGCGAACATGGCTGTAATATATACTGTATCTGTTGCACTTGTCTGAGACGTCAAAATCAATGTTAATATCATTGAATTTACAATTGCCAGGCTGAAAGGTATCTATAAGACCAATATAGTGTCACGTTTTATCAATAGACCCCAAACTTGATATCTGAAGGGATTATTTCGTAATTTTATTTGTTTATATGTTTAGATTTAAGTTAGTATTATACGAGCCTACCGACTGGACGACATTATTCGTATATTTTCAGGAACTCATACTATAATTGCTTTACAGAATCTTCAAGTACAAACGTTTACAGTTTCGCATGTAACACCACGGGACATTGAAAAGCCGCTAGCGAACATCAACAACTGTATTTTGAAGTTGTCTTAGAAATGAATACACAATTGATATTTGAAATGTAACTCACCTATATTATTTCTCAGCTTAAGTTAGTTTTGCAAAGATATGTTTTTTTGTAGGTTAAACGTCCATATATTTCTACTGACATGCCAATGTACCGACACCTTTTTTCGTCGTAGGTTATAACTATATGTAGAGGAGTGTATAGTTTTTTTTAAAATTAATGAGATGGAATGGTAAGGCCATGGGTCCCTTTATGTTACTAGGTAAACTTGTGGTTGCTTTACAAATAGGTAGTTACACGGTAATGTTTTAATAGTAGTGTACATGAGAATAACACGTGCCAATATCAATAACTCTATGCGCGTTAAAATTTTTTGCACAATATCAGCTATGTTATACATCTTGGATTTGCCTTATTAGACCGTTAAAGACTTTCAGATGTATTGAGGAGGGATAATGGTTTTCCACTTGGAGGGATC
>NW_027188905.1:0-6839 GCF_041381155.1 Argopecten irradians | reverse complement strand
TTATCGACCACATTCGGGTATTATCGACTAACTATAAAGATGCTCCAATAACCTTTATTATTTTTGAAAATATCCATTTTTCAAAACAACCTTCTGTTCATAAAATAAATTCTTGAATAATCAACACAAAGTGAGGAGCGAAAGAACTGATATTTTCGGCATTTCCTAAGTAGGCTAGTAAAGAATCTGCCGCATTTGTCCGACCTTAAGGTCTTATTTGCAGAAGTCGCATGTAAACCTGTACGCCTCGATTATCAGCCTCCCGATGGAGATTGATCAAGGTTATATCGGAGCTGCACAGAATATGCCACCACAAACTACATGTAACACATGCAACCCATTCAGACACTCTTCCACGGTCGACTGACAGCCAGGGCAGAAAATGTGAATCGGCGTCGGACTCGAAGTCTTCAAGAAACTCTCCTCACTATCCGTGTCGAACAGCTTCTTGCACGATCGCTTTAATGCTCTTTTGCTTTGTTCCTTTTCTTCTCTAATTCGTTTTCGTACCTCTGCACGTTCTTGCTTAGCTTTTCTTTCTTCTTCCGTTTTTTGCTTGTTTTCAATTCTGTTTTCAGCCCTTTTCTTCCTTTTTGCGTTCCTCCTCAATTTTCTCTTCCTCTTTCTGCTTGAACATTTCAAGTGCCTCATGTCCGGATAAAGCCTTTGGCAGTTTTTTTCCGCTTTGACTTGTTTTTTCCTGTTTTAATTTCTAGAATCACAAGCGTTTGGAACGCTGCAGATACGGCATGCTCATTGCGAGTCATATTCCCAAAGACGGCTGAAACATGCAGCGTCTGCAACTTCACACCTTTATCAAACATTATTAAATTTTTATGATTTGCAAATATCATGATCCATATACAAATGTTTATGATTCTTTGAGAAAATCTTCAAGGTCACACAGATTTATCAACTGTATATTATCGACCACATCTGGAGGTATTAAACCATGATGCTCCAATAACCTTTTATTTTTTTGAAAAATATCTATTTTCAAAACAACCTAATTTCAAAAAATGATAAATTTATTTAGACCTACTGTTCATAAAATAAATTTTTGAATAATCAACACAAACTGAGGATGTACAGCGAAACGAACCCGTGATTTTGATTTTCGGTTCATTTCATAGGTAGGCGCGATGGCTATGTAATCTGAAGCAACCTGCCGAAACATTTCGTCCGACCTTAAGGTCTTATTTGCAACGAAGGCCCGGGGGATCGCATGCGGGACACTTCCCTGTACGCCTCGATATCACCGCCATACCGATGGGTAGAGAACTGATCAAGACGACCCACCCCTTGGGTCGAGTGGAATACTCGGAGCTGCACTCTCAGAATCCATGCACACCACAAACGTACATAGTAAACACTGTTAACACATACATGCAAAACCCATTCACAACGACTCAGCTCTTCCACAGCCAGGGCCAGTATAGGTCAACTGACAGTGCAGGGACAGAAGTGTGAATCACGGCGTACGGACTTAATACGAAAGTCTTTCAGCAGAAAACTCCTCCTCCACTATTCTACCGTGTCGACAGCTTCTTGCCTACGGATCGAGCTTATCCAATGCTCTTTTGCTTTGTTCCTTTTCTTCTCTAATTCGTTTTCGTACCTCTGCACGTTCTTGCTTAGCTTTTCTTTCTTCTTCCGTTTTTTGCTTGTTTTCAATTCTCTTTTCAGCCCTTTCTTCCTTTTTGCGTTCCTCCTGTCTTGCCTGACAAGACAAGGCAACAGCGTTAGGCCTATCATCACTCAAATTGATGTCATTGGCACCTGCATCCCCGTCATCAGTTTCTTCTGCTTCTCTTTCTTTGGTTTCTAATTTTTCTTTGGAGATAAGTTTGTAAGGACCCAATTTGCTTTGGTCTATGCCTTCTGGTGTTAAGGGAAATAATCCTGAACGCTTAAACGCATGGGCAGCGTTAGAAAGTGTGGCACATGTCTCCCAAGATTGCTTGAAGACTTTTGGGAAGTCATACTTCGTGAAAGCCTTTCCAAGATTATCCATTTGCCATTGCTTTACATTTTCCTCTCCGTGCTGATTTCATTGGTGATGAAAAAGCCGACGTCACACGCCTGCATTACATGGGTAGCGTTTGGTAAAAGGCAGTAGGAGAATAATATGATTTTCAGCACAAAATCTGGCTGCTTCCACCGTCATATGAGTACTGTTGCCGTCCACAAACAGAATCACAGGCTTTTCCATGGTCTTTTCCTCAACGAAACTGTTGAACACGGCCAGAAAGCTTCAAACTTAAAAGTCTATTTGTGAGTCATAAAGATACTCTCGAACTCATGCAGTAGTCTACTGGATGCCCTGCAGATGACAAACACGAATGCAGCCAGAGCTCGAGTCAAACGCACATTAGACCTACTCCTTCAAAACTGAAAGCTGGCCATGACATTAGCTTCCCAGAAATTGATTGTTTATTTTGAATATTGCGCTGCAAGTCACTTTGATCAATCGGACCTCATCGTAGTTTCAAGACTCCCAGGAATGTAAGGGGAAAAGCATGATATTCCGAAAGGAATGGTCTACGTGATGAAAACGATTGAATTACAAGATAACGCTCATTAAGACTTAAATCAAGTTTTAATCAGAAAAATGGTCCATAGTACACAGGAGGTCGATAATACCCCAGTATGCTCTATTAACGGTAAGTTAATAATTTTTAGGACTCTACAAAATTATCGATCTTGTTTTACATTCCCATTTTGAAAATTAAAAGCCGTTTCGGAAAGGAAGTGGGCCTTTAACTGCATAAGTATACCCGTCGCTGGAGATGAGGAGAGGCTTCCCCCTGGTGGTTCCTGCAGTCAAGATCTCGTACGTGATTGGTCTGTCTCCAAGCTAAGTATGCTGTCTTCAGCCGGTTCATGTGCGTCAAATGACCTAAATTAAAAATAGTTCAATAAAATTTGAAAAAAAAAGAAATATCATTGCTTCAACTTTTATAATTTCTACTGGTTGGCGACATATTATCGTGAAGAACATATTATCGTGATTTTGATTGGCGGGTTACACTGAATGCGCTTTTTAAACGGTTTTGTGTTTAGAAAGATGACACCTACCAAAATTACCAACAATATTTTCAAATTTAGAAGAAAATTTAATTTTAACATAAAAATACCAAATTTCAGTAAATCTTACCTCACAAGTACAACATTAGCCAGGGGGAATGCATGATATCGGTTTTGTTCTAAGATAATCGTCCTGATTTATATATCGTCTGCTTCCTCTGATGACAGAAAACAGCATTCAAAAAACGAGGAGGTAATTCAATCTTAGAAAAAGAACGCTGATCGGGGTCACTCAAGCACTTTTGACCAGACGACAAAATACAAGGTAGTAAACAATGCCGATTTGATTTGTTATTTTATTGTTAACATAATTAATCACCACCAGAAATCATTCAAATGTCTTTAATATTTATTCAGAATACTAATAATTTATACAGACATGTGAGAAATATTTGTCATTTTGCCAGAAATCGATCGGTAAATGGCGACCACTTCATTTCCCCTGTCAGCGTAATCTAACGATTTGACATGTCATAAACAATATACACGTTTTCTCTCTTTTGAAACGCAGTTTTTACATCAATTGATTTTTTAAAAAATAGTTCAAATGTTTATCTCTATGTTGATACCAAATTTAATTTATTCCAGCACACATAACTATTTCTATAACTATTTCTCACGATAATATTTCAGTAAAATGACACGAAAACCTATTTGACAGACTTTTTTCAAAGGGCTGTGTTTATTGTAAAATATCATATTAATTCACTTAAAGCTTATTTATTTAAAGTGTTGTGGACTAAAGCTTATTTACAACTCTAAAAATCTAAATTTATTATAAAACAAACGTTTAAAAAAAAATCGAGAAAAATCGCTATTTTTTTCACGATAATATGACGCCAGTCAGTACATTTATAATTTCTGAAATTATAAAGGAATTTGTTCTTTTTCAAAATATAACGAAAATTCCCGTATTCTTTCAGAAAAGTGCGTCCGAAGGTCGTATGGACTCACAGTAGGCTACTAGTACATGTACAATAGGTTATATAGCGCCTGTGATATTAACCGAAACGTCTGGCATAGCGTTTCAAGTTTCTTTTTAGAATAGTTTTTATTATGTATTATTGGATTCTGATAGTCTAAAACCGTGTAAAGGGCGGACCATCTTGATAAAGATGTGAACCATGTTTGCCTCTGCTTAGCTCTTCCTAAGAGGGGGCGCTGCTGGTTTCAGTACATGGCGACTTGGCCTATAGGAGGAACTTGTCTGGATTTGAGGTTGGTTTTGACATTTTCTAAAGCAATATATCATTCATCAAAGCAACAACATCGATATGACCTTCCACCTAACAGTCAAATCACGTCGCGGTCATAGACGCCAAAGGTGTTAATATGGCATTCCCATGTTCAGGGCGTCTAAAAAGATGAAACTCCACACCATTGTCCCACTTTTAAGTGGTCTGGTTTATTGATTTCTTTGACGTGGGAGAAAGACTATATTTCTGTGATCTTTAAAGGGGCCAGGTTTCACTGTATCACGTCCACTGTGTTGATCTTACTACATGGGGTTTGATAACGTAATCGTTAACTTACCAGCATAGAACTTTACCTGTGCTGTAGGTATCCCAATATATACTAATAAAAGTTGTTAGAAGTCTGATTTTGCAGGAGTTCGTTAAGTCGAAATGGGAATTCTGCAAAGCTAACAACAATTAGATATCAAGCAAAACAAAATATCGAAGACATCAAGGAAAAACGTGATAATGTTTGTAAGAAGAAAAAACTTTTAGCTTGCATTTAAAAAAAAAATCCATATAAATTATTTAAAGTAGTTCTCAACATACAAGGAAATCTTTTACCTCATAAAAAATATGTATGTCCCTTCTTTAATCAATATTCATCTCGAAAGTTTTGCTATTATTACATATACTGTATTATATAACATTATAAATAATGTGTTAGGAGTCTCGCTAAATAGACTAGGCAAAACAATAACACGGTTAAACTGATAAACAGAGACTAGTTACACTTGGAAAATATCACCATTGAAAACAGGCAAAACAGACCATTTAAGGATTTGTGCAGTCAAAAATGATAATTTCAGTTTACTGCTGGAAATGGCTTTATTAGAGCGTGTAGAAACCTCTCCGTGCCGCGCACGACCGAAAATAACCTGTAAACCGCCGATATCAAGGTCAAAATTTTCTGACCACCCGATTATGCATATTTTCTAGCTCTAAACCGTGTGACTCTCCTCCCAGGAGACAATAAAAGGCTTTAAAATACGTGAGGTTTGTCTCACGCCGGGAGGTATGGCATGTATGAACCATGATTTGCTTAATGATGCTCCACTGCTGACAGAGCATACCCGGTAAACAATTATTATCATTTGGACTATAATCAATGTTCCATTGTATTAAATGTTTGGTTGAAACAAACATGCATATAAAGTAAAATAATTGGTTTGGTTTCGCTGTCTATGAAATAAGTACCTCATTTTATATACAGTAAGGCATAGTACCGGTACTAGTGCCGTGGAATCTTTTCAGGATGCAATTAATTATTTTAGATAAGTAGAATGACTGGGATTATTTTGAATGTATTTTTATTCTGAATTAAAATAAGAAAGTCAAACTTTTAAATGAATTGTAATTGTGTAAAGTAAGTAAGCTTTGCAACTGAAGACAAATATGTATATATACTAATTCGTCATCCTATTTTTAATAGATAAATAATAATTTATTGTCAGCGATGAAGCATCTTTAACAATTAACTAAAACATCAATAACACACCAAACAATTTTTAAGATATCTTCAAACAAACATAGAATACTTAAGTTTTGAAAAATGTTCATCAAAACCTGATTACTCACAAATACAAACTCCCTTGGATAACATAAGAAATGCACAGACTGTCAAACAGATAAAGACGCATAGTCCACAAAAAATCTAGAACAGTGTCTGCACACGAACCTAAGTATTAAGAAACATAGGACTTTGGTATTTGGTTCTTAAAGATGCTCCACCGCCGACAAATGGTCTTTTTCACTATCAAAAACAAGAGCAGACGATTTTGTATTTTTCTTCAGTTACAAAAGTTACTTACTTTACACCATTACCACCATGGGCAAGTTTGAGTTTCTAATTTTTTCTTCAAGTTAAAAATATGAAAAATAATTAATTGCATCCCGAAAAAATTCCTTGGCACTATATCCTATATGTAATGAAGTACTGATTGCGCATGTACCTAAGGCAAAATAAATTATTTTGTGTTATTTTTTGTGTTAATTAGACATATATATACACGATTAAACACCAATTATTGTTCATATAATGAATATCATTTATGCGCTGTCAGTGGTGGAGCATCTTTAAGTCTTTGAAAAAAATAAAAAAATCCAGGTAAAAACTTATAAAAAATTGAAATTCATAAAGAAAATCTTGCTGATTGCTCATGAAAAAAAATAGCTAGTTTATTGAACATTATTATCTACGGATTTTAACAAGTTTTAATTAGTTTTAATCTTGTTTCTTAATCTAATTGATATTTGAAGTTCATTATCTACAGAGTGTCATAGGTAGTGACTGTTCCTTGATATATATATTCACCACACAACCTTTCATTTCACTCTGAAAAATGTAATAAATATCATATAAACAAAACAATAGAGGTTGAGGAATATTTCTGAAGTTAAGGAGTTTAAAAATTCTGTAATGCTTTTCTATGGAGAAATTTAAAGGAAGTTAAGAAAAGTTGATTAACTGGCCATGGTCCCTCTTCATATTTTACACAACTGAGATAGGAAAAGATC
>NW_027188904.1:0-6943 GCF_041381155.1 Argopecten irradians | reverse complement strand
GCGGTCCTCTTGACTTGGCAATTGAAATGAGACATCAATAAAAGGGAAGGGCGGCTTATAGGGAATTGGGCGCTTATTGGGGTACAAAATACGTACACATATATAACTTGTATATAATTTTGCCATATTGGCATCTAGAAATTTATCTTTGAAAATCCAAACCAAATTATAGGTCTATGAATGGTTTGTGCCTTTTGGACCCAAATCCGTCAATTTTCAAACCTGTTTATATACTTCTCAAAGTGTTGAAGTTCAACTATTGAGTATATCTCTAATACGATAAGTATGATCATAGTTACGTATCATTGCAACTGTAGTTGCTATGGCTACCATCCTAAATACCAATTATAAATAATGAGAAATATTGTCAATTTCTGGCCTTATTTCTCCTAAATATTTCTCTGAAGTGGCTATAAATTCTAACTAGTACAAATATAAGTTTGTTCAAAAATTGCAATTTATTGTTAGTCTCACCTGGTCAAAGGACGAGGTGAGCATTATGGGATTACCGCAGCGTCGGCATCCGTTGTCCTCTCGTCCGTCGTCATCCGTCGTCCGGCGTCCGTCAAATCATTTGACTTGATTCTCCATAAAAAAACTGCATGCTCGGATTTCAACAAAATTTACTGGTTGCATTCTTAAGGGCTACTAACTGAAAATTGTACAAATGATGGGGCTGACCCCCGGGGGCCTGAGGGGCGGGAAAAAACAAATAGTGGGTCAAATCTGGCTCATTTCCAATATAATACCTCTTCTTCTCTGAAACCAAGTATTGGGATAGCACCCATAATGCAATGGTAGCATACCTTATAGGGTGGGGATTCAAAATTGTACCAAAAAACCAAACATATGAAGGGTGCTGACTCCCAGGGGGCCTGAGGGGCGGGGTTAAATGGAGTCTAAAAAAACATTGGCTATTTCCAAAATAAAACGACTTCTTCTCTGAAACTAATCATGAGTTAGCACTCAAAGCCTGCAATTAAGTAGCATCCTTTATAGTGAGGGATTCAAAATTGTGCAAATGATAGGGGCTGATCCCACGGGGGCCTGAGGGGTAGGGTCAAACAGGGGTCAGCTTTGGCTATTTCCCACCATATAAATGAATTCATTCTCGGAAACCAAGCATGGAGATAGCACCCATATATGCAATGGTAGATCCTAATAGGGTGGGGGATTCAAAAATCATGTGCAAATGATAGGGCTGACCCCCACGGGGCATGAGGGGCGGGGTCAAAAGGGGTTTAATTTGGCTATTTTCATATAAATTACAATCTTCTCTGCAACTAAGCATGGTAATAGCAATACCAATTATGCCAAATGGTAGCAATCTCTATAGGGCGTGGGGATTCCACAATTGTGCAAATGATTGGGGCATGGTACCCCCCCCGGGGGCCCTGAGGGGCGGGGTCAAATGGAGTCATATTGGCTTATTATCATATAATTCGACTTATTCTCTGAATGACCTAAGCATGGTAATATTTAGAATATAATGCAATAACTGGTAGACCATTTTAGTGTGGGGGATTCAAAATTCGTGCAAAATGAAAGGGCTGACACCCTGACCTGTGGGCCCTGAGGGGTAGGGTCAAAAGGGGTTCATTTTGGCTATTTCCATATAATGGACTTCTTCTCTGCAATCTATAGCTTGGTAGCACCACATAATGCAATGGTAGACATTCTTGTTAGGCTGGGATTCCAAATTGAGCAAATGATAGGGGCTGACCCCCGGGGGCCTGAGGGGCGGGGTCAAAAGTGGTCAATTTCCTATATAAATGACTTTTTCTCTCTGCAACATTAACATTGGGATTGCGCGTCATAAATGCAATGGTTACATATCCTTAATATGGTAAATGGATTCAAAAATTTGTGCAAATGATGGGGCTGACCCCCCGGGGCCTGAAGGGTGGGTCAAAAGGGTCGATCAATTTGGCTATTTCCATATAAACGAACTTCTTCTCTGCAAACTAAGAATGTGAGAGATCTTCTAAGTGCAATGGTAGCAACCTAATTAGGGTTGGGATTTGAAATTGTACAAATGATAGGGCTGACCCCCAGGGGCCTATAAACGCAATAGAATGCGAGGTCAAATAAGGTCAGTTAGGCTACTTTTTTCATATAAATTACTTTGTCTCTGAAACCTAATGTATTGGATAAGCATATTTACATGGTATCAATAGCATTTGTATTGATCTATCAACAAAGTGGTTTATCAATTTTGTAAGAATTCAATTTAGTCTAATTACTAACAAAAAACCAGGTTGACTTACCTGTCTATTGCTCCCATGCGCTTGTGTAGCTCAAAACACAAGTCAGTCGGACAATTTCTGTCTGCAATCATGTTGATTTCCCTTACATCTGCTACATTTTCCTATGAAAATTGAGCAAATAATGCTCATAATGTGTTTTCCCTTTGTAATCTAATGGTAACTTTGACCCTCTCACTGATAGGCCATTGGCTAGGAGGGGTCCCACATGCACCCCCCCCCCAAACGCAAACCTCCGAACCAATATTTTTAACTTAACCACTTATGACCTGACCACTGATCACAAATCAAAAAAAGTTAACATTGGGGCATAAGTTGGGAATGAAACCTAACTTCCGGTTATGACTGTCATCAAGATGGCCCGCCCATTCCTTCAAATTTCACTAAAAAATGAAAAAAATGAGTCATAACCTATTGACATTTTTCAAACCGAAGTAGAACAAATGAGGTATCAAAATGACCACAATAGAACAAGGAGCTAAAAACATATGAGGACCAAATAACCAAATATATGTAGTGGATTATTACGCAGGAAGTGAAAAAATATCGGGGATTTTGAGCAAGCTCAAAAATGGTATAATTTTTTTTAGTAAATTTTTTCATATTTTTTTGCTTGAGTATGTTAAACAAAAAAACGCGTTTTCCAACCGCAAACAACTATTATTGCTAATTAGTTGTTTTTCGTCCCACTTCTAAATCAGTTAAGAAAAACAAAAACAAGCAAAAGAAAAAAAAACAATGTACAACATTGTAAATAAGTTCCGGTTATGACTGTCATCAAGATGGCCGGCTGTCATCACGAATTTCACTAAAAATGAAAAAATATTCATATAACAATTGACATTTTTCAAACTGAAGTAGGACAAATGAGGTTATCAAAATGACCACAATAGAACAACAAATAACATATCAGGGGACCCAAAACATCCAATATATGTAGCAATTTTTGTACGTAGGAAATAAATGAAAAAATATAGATTTTTTAACTCAACTCAAAATGTTAATTGTTTCATTTTTTCAACAAATTTTTCATATTTTGTCTTCATTTGCAGCAAAAATGTTCTCCCAACAACAAATTATTATTCGTTAATCAGTTATCTTGATCTTTCTTATCAATCAATAAATCAATGAAAAAAACACCAACAAAAATTAAAAGTATATAGAAATGCAAAAGATAATTATTGTTATACCCTCATTAGGTTTAATACAAAACATCACCAGGTGCGTATAATGGGCATATGCTATTTTTTTCGAACTCGAAACCGCGCTGACGCTGACCAGCGTCTCAAAATAACAATTATTACAAGCACAACACCTACTGATAAAGTAACAAATGTTGAACCTTAATATCCTTATTGTTCATGTGTTTTGGATTATCACTCATTTCATGTCCAGAAACGTTTGTGTCTTTGAAAACTATGAGAAAATTCATTTGTTTATTTTCCTATGCATCGCATAGGTCACAAAATGTTAGATGGGGTTACTACAAGTGTCACATATTATGATTTTCGTTTCACTGGTTTCTTAATGATAACCATTATCATTGTACGTGCTATCTCGGCCTCACTGCTCCATCCACTGAAGAGCAATCTTAGACTCGGCAATGTGGCTGGTAGCTGGTAGTAGTCTAACCTGCCTTTAAATTATCAGAATAAATCGAGATATCAGTATCAAATTCGTTCGAAAGCCATAGCGTTAGTCTTCACTTGTCGATGAGCTGATGTGATGTGACAGTACAATACCACGTGTTGTTCTAGCCTGTTCATCTTTCATAAACCCATGCCGATTGGCCAGAGTTCATAGATCAGGGAAACAATAGTGTTCGGCAGTGATGTGGGATCTCCCTCAGATTCTAAACATACCGTATATATCATGTCTCCTTCCAGACTTCTTCGGCATAATGGAAACTACACCTGATCCACAGAATTCTCACATAGATTCATAATCGATGCAAGTATTCATCAGTGGAATTGTTGTTCTCCTTAGGCACAGGCACATAGCTCCACCACTAAATTTGTATGAAGTACCATATTAATTCACATAGAAAATAATTGACGAACTTCAAGACTTGCAAAATCAGTGGATTTCACTGAACCTCATTTTATGACTCAAAAGAATCCACCTGTGCCATCTATGGTCACTGAAGGTTCACAAGAATGTGGAGATTGTGCATACGAAATAAGGAGAACCAGCTCAAACCTTCGCAGAATGTGATCTGATAGTCTGGAACATCATAATACGATTACGATATTTGAAATCATGTACATCACTGGATTTTCTTATGTTAACTCTGCCATATGGACGGTTTAACAAGCTACAACCACGATGACAACCCGGTGTATGTAATGTCACATCAAGCTCCATCGCTAACGAAGACAAAGAACTAGTGAAAGTAATATGTACACACTGTTTAAGTAACCAATATGACATTTCCTGATACGTTATACACAGGAAACTAACACTGGATGTGTTCATTCTAAAAGGCACAAAACGTTTCGGAAAGTGTCATGTATTTACGGTATGACAGAATCACGCTCATGTTTTAATTTGAATACAATATAGCTATTTAGTTAGCATTTTTGCTGTAATAAGTAATTTCATGTTGAGGACGCTACTAGTGTACAACATTTCGAACATGAAAGTGAATTATTTTGAAATCCCACTTAGATATTCAGGTGGCCAACCTAAAAAATTCTTTGTTAAGATTTAAATTTTCAATAGCCACTTTTATATTCAGGAAATTCTAAGACACCAGGAAACTGTAGTCTCTGCGGTTTGGGAAAAATTACACTATCATATGACCTGTATACGCAAAACGGTGATGCTTTGTAAACCAAATGATGGGTATACAAAAGTTAATCTCTTTTGCATTTCTATATATTTTGTTGTTGTTTTTACTCATTGACAAGAGATCAATATAACTGATTACGATCAATAATAATTGTTGGAAAACATTTTTGCTTCATGAAGACAAATATAGAAAAAATTTGCTGAAAAATTACCATTTTTGGGCTTAAAATCTTATTTTTTCATTTCCTACGTACAAATCGCTACATATATTGGATGATTAGGTACTGATATGTATTTGTTGTTCTATTGTGGTCATTTTGATACCTCATTTGTCTACTTCAGTTGAAAAATGTCAATGTTTATGAATATTTTTTCATTTTTTAGTGAAATTCGTGATGGCGGCCATCTTGAAGACGTCATATCCGGAAGTAATACAATGTTAACATTGGTTTTTTTCTTGTTTTTGTTTGAAACTGATTAAGAAAGTGGACAAAAAACTAATTAGAAATAATAGTTTGCGGTTGGAAAACGTTTTTGTTGCGTCAAGCAAAATATGAAAAAATTTACTAAAAAAAATTACCATTTTTGAGCTTAAAATCCTATTTTTTTCACTTCCTGCGTAAAAATCACTACATATATTTGGTTATTTGGTCCTGATGTGTTTTTCGTGTTCTATTGTGGTCATTTTGATACCTCATTTGTCTACTTCGGTTGAAAAATTTCAATGTTATGACTATTTTTCATTTTTTAGTGAAATTTTGAGATGGCGGCCATCTTGATGACGTCATAACCGGAAGTTCATCCCAACTTATGCAATGTTAACATTTTGATTTGTGATCAGTGGGTCATAAGGGTTAAGAAAAAATATTGGTTCGGAGGTTTGGGGGGGGGGGGGGGGTGCATGTGGGACCCTCCTAGCCCATGGCCTACTGGGGAATATTCCAAGACCTCAGGGCCATGAAATTCACAATTTTGGTAGAGGGCATTGAGACCTTTCAATCTATGAAGAGTAATTCTGACACGAACAAATAATGATATACTAATAACCAGTACTGGAACCAAGCGAAGCATATTTAGCACATAAGCCCATGTATGCACATCGTTTTCTGAGTATGTGTACAAGTACATGTATTAGATTCTCAAAAAAGCTAATTGGGGCCTACGTGGAATGCTTAACAATTTGTTTGGAAAGAATTTGGAAATTTAACAATGATATGATAGCAGGGGTTCGTAGGAAGCGGGGGGGGGGGGGGGGGGGGTCAGAGAGGGAGTCAGTGCCCCCCCCCCCCCCCCCCGTTCCAGGGACGGGCGGGGGGGCAAACATGTCGTCTTTTTGCCCCCCATTTTCGCCGACTTTAAGTTTCTAAAATGCTGCTTATTTGAAAGAAAAAAAGGGTCCTCCTGCACATTTTTCGTTACATTCATTTTAGGAAAAATTTTCCGCTGCGTGGCGCATTTCCTAAAACGTTTAAGCACATAATGTCAATCCTTTAAATTGTAAAAAATTCAATACACACTAAACTAGACTAAAAATGTCCATCATGGGATTCTATTTACTATTTAAAAAATGTTCTCTTAAAAGATCAATTTGTTTAATGTCTTTAGCGAGACAATTAAATCTTTCTTGTTTTTATGTTACACAACAATGTTGCCGATGGTTGTGAAGCCGGGTATCTTCCAGAACGAGTACCGGGGTTGCATAACTTGTCTATGACGACGTCACATTATCATATTCTAAATGCAGAGTTGCTTTATATAGAAGATTTACATGTTAAAGAACGCTTTAAAATCATTTAAAATTAATCGTAAAAACTCATATCAGCCATTCTTATCTAAATCGTAATTTTTCCCCGGGGAGGCCCCCGGACCCCTTAATACACAAAAAGATC
>NW_027188903.1:0-6969 GCF_041381155.1 Argopecten irradians | reverse complement strand
GAGCTTTTGATTTTTGTCTGAATATGTCCTGGGTGTTGTGGATTAAATACAAGATCGAATGCGGGTTTTTTGGGACTTGGATTTTCAGCTTGGGGCAGCATTACTGTCAAGGATAATTTCTTTCGTCAGATCGTCTAGAGATGGCCTCAATTAGCTTCCACATGGAGGAACTCTTCACAGGTGTTGTTCGAAAAGCTCCAAGTGCCAGACGCAGTCCCCTGATTCTGGATAGGGTCAAGCATCTGTAGATAGGAGCTGCGAGCCGATCCATAGACAATCGAGCCGTAGTCAAGTTTTGATCTAATAAGTGCCCGGTAGATACGCAGAAGCATTTCACGGTCTGCACCCCAATCAGAATGGGAAAGAACACGTAGAATGTTCAGCGCCTTCGAGCACTTATCCTTCAGGTGTTTTTATGTGTGGAACAAAAGGACAGTTTCGAATCAAATATTAATCCAAGAAATTTAGTTTGTTCAACTACTGGAATTTTAATTCCATTGAGTGCGAGATCTGGATCGTTGTTGTGGTTTTCGTTTTTGACAGAAATGCATAGCAGACAGTTTTTGATCTTGAAAATCTAAAGCCATTTTCGTCAGCCCAATTTTGTAATTTGCCTAAACATTGTTGTAGTTGTCGTTCTATAGTGTGCATGTTTTTTTATCTGTAACAGATCAAGAAATCATCCACAAATAGAGACCCTTCTGTAGATTGGCCAAGACATTTGGTTATGCTGTTAATTTTTAAGCCAAAAAGTGTGACAGACAGGATACCACCCTGAGGGACACCCATCTCCTGTTTTTGTGTTTCTGAATAAGTTGAACCCGTTCGAACTTTGAAATGCCTGTCAGATATAAAATTTGAAATAAACTTTGTCAAATTATAAAATATACCGATATCATGGAGATCGTTCATGATTCCATATTGCCAAGTTGTGTCGTATGCCTTTTCAAGGTCAAAGAATACGGCCACAAGATGTTCTTTCTTGGCAAATGCTTCTCGTATAAATGTTTCTAGTCTAACTAAGTGGTCTACCGTTCCCCTGCGGTTTCTAAAGCCGCTTTGCAAAGGACTTAAAATATTGTTTGATTCCAGGAACCAAACTAATCTAGTATTTATCATACGTTCTAGAGTTTTACAAATACAACTCGTCAATGAAATAGGACGATAGTTATTGGCATCAGTAGCATCTTTCCCGGGCTTCGGAAGGGGTATAATAGTAGATTCCTTCCAAGACTCGGGAATTTTGCCAGAAGAGTAAACTTGATTAAATATAGTTAAAAGACATTTTAGTGAAGAGTCTGGTAATTGTTTTAAAAACATATATGGAATTTCGTCTGGTCCAGCTGCCGAGTCCTTTGATTTCTCAAGGGACTCGAGCAATTCTGGTATCTCGAAAGGCCTATTGTAACTTTCACTATTGGAGGATTTAAAATTAAGACGTCTCTTTTCCTTTTCTTTTTTAAATTTTTGAAATTTTTTGGTATGATTTTTGACGGATGAATTTTTAGCAAAATTTTTGGCAAAGGGCGTCAGCTATTTCGGATTTTGAAGAAAATATTTTATTTTTGTTAATGAGGTGGAAGGATGGTGATGCTTTTCTTTTCCCACTGATTTTACCAATCATTTCCCAAACTTTCTTCGAAGATGTATTGGAATTAATTTTTGAGACGTACTCTTTCCAAGTACTTTTCTTGTCGGATTTGATAGACCTTCGAGCTTTTGCTCTCCAAATTTTAAAATTGTTATAGTTTGAGACGGTTGGCGAAGCCAAGTACCGCCTCAGAGCGGAATTTCTACCAGATCTATTCATAAATGAATCATTTTGAGAGACGAAACTTTGTAGGTTTTGGCACGGATTTTGGTATGGTTTTTTGTAGCAATAGAAGTGAGCGCTTCTGTGAAAATTTTTATGGGGTCATCGAGGTTCAAAAAATTATCCTCGATGAGCTCCTCTGCGCACAAATTTTTAAATTGAACCCAGTCCGCCTTATGTAGATTCCACCGAGGAATAGGCTCCTCAAGTTTTGGTGACCCTATGTTTTTAAGTATAATTGGAAAGTGATCGCTCCCACAAAGATCATCGTTGACCCTCCAATCATAATCCAGAAGAATTGATGGATGGCACAACGATAGATCGATGTGGGTAAGCGAGCCAGAGGCAGGGTGTAAATATGTTGGGGGCATTGGTGTTATAAAGACATAAGCTGTTTTTTATCAATAAACTCTTCGATACGTCTACCTCTATCATCAGTACCTGGGGAGCCCCAGAGGCTATTATGACCGTTAAAGTCACCCATGATAATATATGGCACTGGTAGTTGTGATACGATGTTACTCAGTTCATCACAACTAAATGGAGTATTTGGAGGTAAATATATAGAACAGATTGTAATTTTTCGGTGAAGAGTTGCACTTACAGCAACAGCTTGTAGGGTGGTATTTAGCTGGATGTGTCTGTGGGGGACGTTTTTATGCACCGCCACCGCCACACCACCTGATGCCCGGCCGCCTGTTGTTGGAGTTTTGGTGTATAGTGTAAATTGTCTGAGATTGATGGTGTCTTTCAGCATTATTTCTTGAAGGCAGAATATGGATGGGTTTTTTGTTTGTATAAGATGTTTTAATTCTTCTATGTTCGCTTTAAATCCGCGTATGTTCCATTGTATGATAGTGTTTGTCTCTATGTTGGTCCCTGAGGATAGTTTGTCGGACCGACAGGACTACTTGAAGTAGGTTGTTTGGTGGCGATAAATGTGTTGTCACCAAACTCGCTGTCGTCCGATAGAACATCATAGATGTTCCGTCCAAGGATAGGGTCATCTGATCCCTTACTGGGTTTGTTGTTTAGTGCAGGGAGCCTCGCCAGCTTTACCTTGGTGGTTTTTGTCTGGCGTTGCTCCTGCGGTGGTGTATTTGCTGGTCGCTTGGCTTTCTCAGGGAGTTTTTTTAACGTCAATAGACGGTGAAGATATAGCACGTCTATGACGAGCGGCGGTAACTTTTTTTCTAGTGTTCTGTGTTTGGTGTTGTGTTAGTCCTGGAGACGCCGGTGGGATTGGCGTTTTAGCTCCAGGTGGTTTTTTTTTGTTGTGGCTTAGATGGACCAGACTTGAACCTGTTCGGGTCCCCCATGATTATTTTGCAGGTCCTTAGCATCAGCCATATCTGGGACATCATTGTCCCAGTTAGGCTTGTCAACCAAGGCCTGGACCGACGCATGTTTGACGGTGACACTGTCAACAGGCGTCTTTGCGCGGGTGATCTGAGCATAGGTTGCCACATTCAGGTCTGAACGCTCGACTATCCTCCTAGCCTCGGGGAAAGAGACACCTTGGGTATATTTGACCCGTAATATCTCCCTCTCCGCGAGTCCAGGCAGGACAGGTGCGAGCAGACGCAGCATGGTCACCCCCGCAATTGACGCAGTGACGGTTGACAATGTCACATTCGTCTTTTTTTCATCGTGACCCTCACGGCCACAGTACTGACATACCATTTTCCGTCTACAATTGTTCTCATGATGGCCGTACCTCTGGCAGTTACGGCACCTCAATGGATTGGGAATGTAGACGGTAACAGCATAACGCTGGTAACCAACAGTTACGCTCTGCGGTAACGTTGGTGTTGCGAACGTCAATATGAAAGTGTGTGTTGGGACCAAGTTCCCACTCTTTCTGGTCATGATTCTCTTCACGTACGTGACCGGAATGCACTCCTCTTGGAAGTATGACAGTATGTCGGCCTCATTGTCATTGCGCAAGGCTGGGCACCTGATTACCCCCTTGCTGCAATTCAATGATGAGTGTGGTTTTACACACACAGTGAGGCCGGCAAAACTGGTGGTTCCAAGGAGGTTCTCCGCTTGTTGCTTGCGGAAAAACCTCTATTAGGAGATCACCCGATCCCAAAGGCTTAACAGATTTGACATCGCCGGCAATGCCTTTGATGCCCTTTCGCAATATTAAGGGTGATAAACCTGCAGTGGTCTTGCCGCTCTGTGTAGAGGACATGACCAGAAAACTGTGGAATGTGTTTGTACCGCTTTTTGTTTGTTGTTTTTGTGGTTGATTCCTTTTTGGGGAGATTTTGGGTGTAGATAATTTTGTTTGTTTTGGGAAGCCATCTTTAAGAGTTTTATACTATTCGCTAGCTGTGCCCCCACCCACCCTCTCGGAGAAGACCCAACAGGGGGACACTCATGATGACATGGATAAGTCCCAGTGTCCAAAGTTTGGCCCAGGGTGGTTTGGGTAGGGCACAGAGGCAGGGTTACACAGATAGTATACTCGGAAGGATATTTTGAACCGAACATAATTTCAAAATCAAGCTTTTGGTGCGACCAGCACGAACGCTCGCTCCGTTTAAGATAGTACACCCACACAAAGCTTCTCGGGATCAGACAATAAGGACAATCCAAAAATTAAACCTCACTGATTGACCCAAATGCCACCGCCTTCTTGGTAAATCTAACAGTAACCAAGGGCTTCGGCATTGACCAGCCGATTGTATAATACCAGGGCCCATATTACCTCTCGTCTAACCGGAGACTGAAGCCAAGTAAGTGTGTAGCAGTAAAAAAAGAAAGAAAAAAAGAGCAAAACCTATTCAACCACCAGGACCTTCTTCCCCCGGATACGAGATGCAACCCACGGCAAACAGGTTGGCTCAAATTGGAGCTACTGTGAAAGCCTTCAGCTACACTGATATCACGCGGACGCACATCACACCCCCAAAAGTGGTGTGCATCCGCAAGAGACCAGTGCACCCAGTCTCGGGACGTGGACCCAGCTTTCATGGAGACCTGGCGCCCACCAAAGTATGATCTACGTCTGACAATGGAAAGAGGGATCTTTTCTCTGCTTTTCAAACTTTTTTTCAAACATACAACAAATATGAAACGGGATCACTTCATTTGTTCACCGATTGGTTCCAAAATGCAATATGCACAACTAGGGCCCTAGAGGAACCTACATATGAAATTTGAGAAAGATCCCTTCAGTCCTTTCGGAGAAATAGCGGTAACAAGAAATGTTAACGGACGGAAGGATGGACGACGGACCATGGACGAGAAGCGAATTCATGGTGGGCTAAAAAATTTAACCTAAGGCAACCTGCTAATAGATCGAGAAACGAAAGCCTTAAAAATCTGGTGGAAGCCCTTCTTGTGGATTAACCCCTTAAAATCCCAAGAATACTAGTAGAGTTCCTTTTCAAAGCGATTTCTCACCCTTTTGCAGCAATATTTTTGATAATCAACACATATATTTTAGAAACTTGTAAGAAAAATAATGTTTCAATATTAATAAGGTTATCATAGCAAACGGAAAGTTCGGACTTATACAAACAAAAAGGCACAGAACCAGTTTCACTCTGTTAATCTACAGATCGATGGATTTCATCTTTGTCACAATTACATGAAGTCAATAACAAAAGTTTTCTCAGAAGTAGACGTGCAAAGTACAAAATTCCTTGTGGCAGGCCAATATTGTCCTTCCTGAAACAGCAAATAAAATCAATCAGTGTCAAATGTGATTACAATCAAACATTAATGGTCTTTTACTATTGTGATAGTGTCCCTGAAATGGTATGCCTTCGAAGACGGGTGTTCAAGGGAGGTCAAAGACACAAACTGTTTACAGGACATAACAAAGTTTGTAACCCTACATCTAGCAATGAGGAAAATATAGCGAAACTTCTCCAAGATATCGAACCAGCCCTAAACTCTGTTCATCTTGCTGTTAGAAGAATTTAGAGCTTCCAAATCAGAATTTCCAACATTTGTTTTTGTGAGATATGTTCATAAAATCTAAATAGTCTGACCTAATTATATGTTGTTTGGTATGAAGCAATGGATCGTTTCTTTATTAAATAATTTGTATCAATAATTTGTAAATATCCGAAATTTATAAGTATCTCTGTAGTTATTATTAATAGAAATCGAACACGATGGAAATTTGTAAGGAAATAACACCAGTCACATGTACTCTCCGATAAAGCTACAAGTGTAATTGTTGGATTTGTTTGTTTGATTAATTGACGTCCTATTAACAGCTATGGTCATGTAAGGACGGCCTCCCATGTAATGCGGTGTGTTGCGTGTATGTTGTGCGAGGTGCATGTTTTGGGAGACTGCGGTAAATTCATGTAATGTCTTCTTGTATAGTGGAACTATTGCCCTTTTTATAGTGCTATATCACTGAAGCATGCCGCCGAAGACACCAAGCAACAGTATCAGATTACGATGGATTCAGTTTATATAGCATCAGGTGATAAGTTCGGACAATATTGTTTTAAGGAAAAAAGTCTTTGGTACAGACATTTGTCATAGGCCATATTGTCCTTATAAATAAAGTGGCAATTTCAATATTTTAAATTGATGGTATGGATGTTTTAAACTCTGAGCCGTTTTTTAATTCATTGAACAATTACTTGGTGTTATTGATGTTGGGTAGACACCTAAATGAAATGATAACGCAGATATCTAGTTGAACCGTTAAAAGGTGGATTCTGTTATCCATTCAATCGAGATTCACTACAACTCCCACCTTCATCGAGGACCTTACCCAGCCAGTAAAAATTATTTCATTCTTCCTAACAGTCTCTCCTTGACCTTGGCCTTCGGTTAAGCGCTCGCCTCTGTGAGAAAACGTCTCTGGATTGTTTGATTATTTTAACGTCATATTAACAGCCAGGGTCATGTAAGGACGGCATCCCATGTACACATCGTGAAGCGTGTGTGAAGTGCGAGGTGCGTGTTTTGTGAGACTGTGGTATGTTGGAGGTAAGCAGTAAAGTTCAGTAAATGAAATAAAATATTGAAAACGAAAAATAATCAAAGTACTGAAAGTACTAAATGGCTCGGTCTCGATGATAGGAGGAATATATTTCTAAGGTCTATACTACTGTAGTTTTGTACAATAAGAAATAAATTTTGCTGGGTGTTCCTTCCAGTTTGGACTTTTGAGGATT
>NW_027188902.1:0-7001 GCF_041381155.1 Argopecten irradians | reverse complement strand
AGCAGAGACCCTTGACTAACTACACGAAGCCTGTGACATATGAAGAGACAGTATCCTGGCTGGAATCACAGATGTATGATTTGTAATAGTTAATAGGCAATGCGGGACGCATTGAATCGGAGGCATGGGTAATGAAGCGAATGATTGTAATGTAAGATATTTTGATTAGAGTTATTCCCCTTGATTTCCGGAAGTTTAAAATGATTCTTTAATTGATTAATGACTAATCAATGTGCAGGTCTGGAAAAATTATTAAGTATTTAATTATTGAAATTCTGTATACCAGGAATAATTTACTGATTCTAAGTTAAGTAGCTCAGAATGATTGTCAATGGGGAGCACGATGTAAGAGGCGAATCTCTGCTTCGGCAAGGTTCTGTCAGTGACCAAGCTGAATAAGTTTGGGCCCAGCTGAGTAAGTTGGGGTTCCACTGTTGCTTTCACTATTGGGTATACGTTACAGGGTACTGCAGTACAGGGCGACGTACTGACGAGTACAGGGTAACGGGGTGTCAGTTCGATACCAGGTGTTCAGCAACACAGGGCGACGTGTTACTTGAACAATGAGACAAGGTTTGCCAAAGCACTCGGTGCCGCGGTAAAAGGGTGACTCGGTATTGTAGTCACAGGTGTCTCGGTATACGGTGTCGTGATACTGTGTACTTTGTACACACGAGGAACTGACTGTCATAGTGAAGCAGTGTCTTTACTTAGACCTGTGGTATTGAAGATACAGGGTGCTCAAGGTGATTCAGTTGTTATATTTACCAGGTGTAAATGAATCGGATCATGGTTGTTAACATGTGATTATGAGTCAAGTAGACTAGCCATTTATTTGTATATATTGTTGGCAGTATTTAGTTTGTTGTGTTTAACAGTGCCTGGGTCCAAGATAGAACTTGGTAACGGACCGTATTACAGTTGTAGTTGCAGCACAGAGTAGCAACAGGCATAGTCGGTCACGCGACCGTTACAGAAATTGGTGGCAGCGTTGTGGGATCCAGTCACTGTTATTAATATATACTTGCGTAGTGTTAGGGTTTGATAGTTTGCAGTGTTCTAGTTTTATTATAGTTTTATTGTGTCTATTGGTTCATTCAGTATATCATGATGTCTGATATTAATTTGACAGAGGAGATTTCAGAGTTAGATGATAGGTTAGAGGCATTGAGGGAAAAAGCATTAGGTTTATGTCGCAATCAACTCCAGTGTCTAGTAAACAGAGAAAAGGTAGCAGTCCTCAGGATTCTGGATTCGCTAGTACACGGTATTCTGTAAAGGGTGATGGATACCAACATGTGAGCGGTACTAGGGACCGGCGGCCATCACAGGTGTCATGATGAGTCACCGAGGACAAGACGCGATGACAGCGAGAGAAGCTATACAGTATACCTGACATCCTAGTGGATGTATACACACGTGTCAGTGAAAGCTAGAGTCAGACCGCAGAGATGAGGCTGTCGGTAAGCAGAGATAACTACACGAAGCCTGTGACAGTATCCTGGCAGATTTGTAATAGTTTGTAGGAATGCAAGGGGAGATTTAGAGTTAGATTATAGGTTAGAGAGGATGAGGAGGGAAAACAGCATTAGGTTTAGTCTAGTAAACAGAGAAAAGGTAGCAGTCCTCAGGATTCTGGATTCGCTAGTACACGGTATTCTGTAAAGGGTGATGGATACCAACATGTGAGCGGTACTAGGGACCGGCGGCCATCACAGGTGTCATGATGAGTCACCGAGGACAAGACGCGATGACAGCGAGAGAAGCTATACCAGTATACCTGACATCCTAGTGGATGTATACAGTGTCAGAAACTATGTTACTACGCGGATGAAGAAAGCTAGAGGTCTAGACCGCAGGATGGATTTACAAGATGAGGCTGTCGGTGTGAAGCAGAGACCCTTGACTAACTACACGAAGCCTGTGACATATGAAGAGACAGTATCCTGGCTGGAATCACAGATGTATGATTTGTAATAGTTAATAGGCAATGCGGGACGCATTGAATCGGAGGCATGGGTAATGAAGCGAATGATTGTAATGTAAGATATTTTGATTAGAGTTATTCCCCTTGATTTCCGGAAGTTTAAAATGATGATTCTTTAATTGATTAATGACTAATCAATGTGCAGGTCTGGAATATTGTAAATAGTTTCTAATTTTACAGTTACACGTAGGAAAGATATATTAGCAAATTAAAAGTTGATTACAGTTGAAATTATTAAGTATTTAATTATTGAAATTCTGTATACCAGGAATAATTTACTGATTCTAAGTTAAGTAGCTCAGAATGATTGTCAATGGGGAGCACACGATGTAAGAGGCGAATCTCTGCTTCGGCAAGGTTTCTGTCAGTGACCAAGCTGAATAAGTTTGGGCCCACTGTGGAGTAAGTTGGGGGGTTCCACTGTTGTTTCACTATTGGGTATACGTTACAGGAGTACTGCACGTACAGGGCGACGTACTGACGGTAAGAGTGTGTAACGACCGGAAGAGTAAGTGGTTGGGTGTCTGTTCGATACAAGGTAGTTCTGAAACACAGGGCGACGTGTTACTTGAACAATGAGAAAGGTTTGCCACTAAAGCATCTGGTGCCGCAGGTTTTTTAAAGGTGTGATCGAGTTTGTAGTCACAGGCTTGTCTCGGTAGGGTATTGTCGTGATCTAATGCTGTACTTTGTACCCGATGCGGACCAAATTGACTGTCATAGGAAAGCAGATCTTTACTTAGACCTGTGGTATTGAAGTTTACAGGGAGACTCAAGTTGATTCAGTTGCTTGTATTTAACAATCGTGTAATGGAATCGGATCATGGTTGTTACACTGTTGAATATATGTGAGTCAAAGTTAGGGAATTAGCCATTTTATTGGTTATTATATTCGGTTGCCGTATTTAGTTTGTTGTGTTTTTTAACCATGTGGCCTGGGTACCAAGGATCAGGAACTTAGGGTAACGGACCGTAGTACAATGTTTTGATAGTATAAGCTAGTAGCTGCAAGAGTCAGCAACAAGGCATAGGTCGGGTCACTCGACCGTTACAGGTAAAGTGGTGCGCAGCGTTGTGGGTTACAGTCACTGTTATTAACTTTTACTACATGTCGTTTGTGTTTTAAGGTTTCTGATAGTTTGCACTAGTGTTCTTGTTTTTATTATAGTTTTATTTGTGTCTATTGAGTTTCTTTCAGGTATATCTTGAAGCTCTGATATTAAGTTTGACAGAGGAGATTTCAGTAGTTAGAATGAGTAAGGAGCTAGAGGAATTGACGTGTGGATACACAGCATTCAGGTTTATTCCGGCAATCAACTCCTGTTGTCTAGTAGTAAACAGAGCGAAAGGTTAGCATGTCCTCAGGATTATCGGATTACGCCTTAGTACACGGTATTTCTGTAAAGGGTGATGGTTACCATCCATTGTGAGCGCAAGGTTACTAGGGAAGGACGGCCAATCTCAGGTGTCATGTTGATGTCACGTTGGGCACGACGCGGCGATGACAGCGATGGAGAAGCATTTATACCAAGTATAACTGACATCATTGTGGATGTTATACAGTTGTCAGAAGAACCAATGTTACTACGCGGATGAAGAATACGCTATGAGGTCTAGGACCACAGCAGGATTGGATTTACATGACTGAGGCTGTCGGTGTGTGACAGCCAGAGACCCTTGACTATCTAAACGTAGCATTGTGGACATATGTAACGAGGTGTCAATTATCACTGGGTGGAATTCACAGAGGTATCGCATTTGTTAATATGTTAATAGGGCAAGGCGTGTAAGGAAATTGATTCGGTAGGCTCTATGCGGTAAATCGAAGCGATTGATTGTAATGTAAGTTATTATTGATTTGAGTTAATTCCCCTTGTTTTCCAGGAATGTTTTTATGATTCATTCATTTAATTGAATCATGACTAATCATATGTGCAGGTCCTGGCAATATTGTAAATAGTTTCTAATTTTTACAGTTACACAGTTGAAAGGATATTTTAGCAAATTTATAAAGTTGATTTACAGTTTGGACACTTATTAATGTAGTATCATTATTTGAAATTCATGTATTACAGGAAATATTTACTGATTCTATGTTAAGTAGCTAGGAATAGATTTGTCAATGAGGGACGGAGCATCGTTGTAACGAATGGGCGAATCTCTTGCTTCCGGCAAGGGTTCTTGTCAGTGACCAAGCCTAGAAATAGTTTGGGCCACCAGACTGATAGTAAGTTGCCGGATTCCACTGTTTGCTGTCTACTATTGGGGGTATTTACGTTACAGGGTACTGCAGTACAGGGCGGACGTATGACGAGTACAGGGGATAAACGGGGTGACAGCGGGTTGTCAGTTCAGATACCAGGTGTTCAGCAAAACCACGGGCGACCGTGTTACTTGAACAATAGAGTACAAGGGTTTGCCACAAGCACTCGGTTTGCAGCGGTTAAAGGGTGACTCGGATATTGTATGTCACAGGTGTTATGTCTCGGTATTTGGGGTCGTGATTAATGTGATACTTTGTACACGAGGAAACTGAACTGTCATAGTGAAGCAGCCTCTTTACTTTGAACCATTGTCGTACTTGAACGCATACAGGGTTGTTTGGTTTGCATCCAAGGTTTGTGTGATTTTGCTCAATGCTGATTCAGTGTGCTACATGTTACCAGGTTGGTGTTTTGAGGTGTTTAAAAATGGAATCGGATCGGATATCATGGTTTTGGTTTGTTTGGTTAACATGGGATCATGGTTTTTGTTCACATGTTTTTGTGGTTGTGATTTTGAGGAGTCAAGTAAGTACTAGCCATTTATTTCGTTACTAATATTAGTTTGGCATGTAGTAGTGAGTTAAGTAAGTATGAGTTGTGTATTTAGGTCTTGTTGTGGTGTTTAGCAGTGCCGCTCATGGGTACTCATAAAGAAGTAGAACTTGCGTAACGGGACGTATTACAGTTCGTGAGTTTGCATAAGCACTAGGGCGTTAGTGAGCAAAAAATAAGCAAACAGGGCATAAGTCGGTTCACGACGACCGTTTTACCAGTAAATTCGGTTGGCAGCCGTTGTGGGATACAGGTCACTGATATTTTTAAATTATACTTGAGTCAGTGGCTAGGGTTCTCGAGTGCTTTTGCATGTTGTTCTAGTCTTTATTATAGTTTTTATTGTGATCATATTGGGTCCCTACAGTATATCATGACTTGTCTGATATTAATTTTTGACTAGAGGAGATTTCAGAGTTACGGATTGAATAGGTTGAGACGGCATTGAGGGGGAAAACAGACATGTAGGATTTTATGTCAGCAATCAACTCCAGTGTCTAGTAAACAGAGAAAAAGGTTAGACTAGGTCTCAGGATTTCGTGGATTCGCTAAGTAACACGGTGTAATTCTGATAAAGGCGTTGATGGATTAACAATCATGTGAGCGGGGGTTTATAGGGACCGGCCGGCCATCAACAAGGTTGTCATGATGGAGTTCACCGACGGACCAAGACTAGCGATCGGGAAGGGAGAGAAAGCTATACCAGTATACCTGACCTCCTTTAGTGGATGTATACAGTGGCAGGAAAAAACTATGTTACTACGCGGTCATGAAGAAAGCTAGAGGTCCCTAGCACCCCGCAGGGATGGGGATTTACAAGATGAGGCTTGTCGGTGTTGTGTGACGCATCTACCCGTGGAACTAAACTACACGAGCTGTGACATATCTGAAGAGACAGTATCCTGGCTGGAATCACAGATGTATGATTGTAATAGTTAATAAGGCAATGCGGGACGCATGGAATCGGAGGCATGAGGCTAATGAAAGACGAATGATTGTATGTAAGATATTTTGATAGAGTTATTCCCCTTGATTTCGGAAAGTTTAAAATGGATTTCTTTAATTGATTAATGACTAATAAATGTGCAGGTTTCTGGAATATTGTAAATAAGTTTTAATTTTACAGTTACACGTAGGAAAGATATATTAGCAAATTAAAGTTGATTACAGTTGAAATTATTAAGTATTTAATTATTGAAATTCTGTATACCAGGAATAATTTACTGATTCTAAGTTAAGTAGCTCAGAATGATTGTCAATGGGCGGAGCACGATGTAAGAGGCGAATCTCTGCTTCGGCAAGGTTCTGTCAGTGACCAAGCTGAATAAGTTTGGGCCCAGCTGAGTAAGTTGGGGTTCCACTGTTGCTTTCACTATTGGGTATACGTACAGGGTACTGCAGTACAGGGCGACGTACTGACGAGTACAGGGTAACGGGGTGTCAGTTCGATACCAGGTGTTCAGCAACACAGGGCGACGTGTTACTTGAACAATGAGACAAGGTTTGCCAAAGCACTCGGTGCCGCGGTAAAAGGGTGACTCGGTATTGTAGTCACATGTGTCTCGGTATACGTGTCGTGATACTGTGTACTTTGTACACGAGGAACTGACTGTCATAGTGAAGCAGCCTCTTTACTTAGACCTGTGGTATTGAAGATACAGGGTGCTCAAGGTGATTCAGTTGTTGTATTTACCAGGTGTAAATGAATCGGATCATGGTTGTTAACATGTGATTATGAGTCAAGTAGACTAGCCATTTATTTGTATATAATGTTGGCAGTATTTAGTTTGTTTGTGTTTAACGAGTGCCTGGGTCCAAGATAGAACTTGGTAACGGACCGTATTACAGTTGTAGTTGCAGCACAGAGTAGCAACAGGCATAGTCGGTCACGCGACCGTTACAGAAATTGGTGGCAGCGTTCGTGGGATCCAGTCACTGTTATTAATATATACCATGCGTAGTGTTAGGGTTTGATAGTTTTGCAGTGTTCTAGTTTTATTATAGTTTTATTGTGTCTATTGGTTCATTCAGTATATCATGATGTCTGATATTAATTTGACAGAGGAGATTTCAGAGTTAGATGATAGGTTAGAGGCATTGAGGGAAAACAGCATTAGGTTTATGTCGCAATCAACTCCAGTGTCTAGTAAACAGAGAAAAGGTAGCAGTCCTCAGGATTCTGGATTCGCTAGTACACG
>NW_027188901.1:0-7012 GCF_041381155.1 Argopecten irradians | reverse complement strand
AAATTACTCAATGCAAATATATACAAATAATACACAGCTGACCTAGCGGTGATTCTATAAATCCCTAAATATTATGATTAACAATATCAATCCTACTGATTACTCAGTGCCTCTGAGTGACCATGATAACTTAACTTCAAAATATACGAACAGCATAAATCATACAGATCAGAATAATTATTAAATGATAAGCAACAAATACTGAGTGATCTATAAGCCTATGCGAATAGTCTCCCCTACCTCGGGTGATTCAATAATCCCTACTCGCACATATATAACCAGACTACGATAAAATCAATGTAATATTATCTATAAGAACCTTTCCCTAAGGCCTAACACTACCGAGCTACCGAGTACTCAAAATCACTCTGTACTCACGGTACTCACTGCTACTGCGCACTCGCGTTTACCGAGTACTCTCAGAGCAATCACTCCAGCAATGATTCACACACAACCATTACATATTACCGAGTACTCACAGAGTAATCACTTGTACTCTCAATGATTCATGTAAACGTAATCATTCAACGAGCAATCCCAAGGCTCAGTTTACAACTTACTCTCCAGAGTATTTAACGCGGAGGAGGAAAGCCTTATTCAGTCACGTCAATCTCCGATCTCAACTCTACCGTAAGTTATTAACAACTGACGCATATAGGCAAGCATTGTTCAGGCACATCTATCTTTACCTTGTACTAACTAGAAGGTGTTCTCGCTTCAACTGCCCGTCCAACAATAAGAAAAACTCTCGTTGAAACCGCGTCTTTATATACTGCCGGGCAACGCCATTAGCGCCCTCTATTTACAACATTTATATACCATAGAACGCTTAACTTACATATACCTTAACATTACAAGCGTCTACTTGACTGCGAGACTAACAGACAAAATAGAGCGGACAGCGATTCCGGATAGCATGGTAATACAACCGTAATTCATCACACATGGTAGATATAGGTCTAGGGCTGCCAGGAAAATGAGTATCCGTTCGGCGAGTGAACCGCCTGTTTCTCCTGCTATTAACATGTAACGCTACACCTGAATTGCCACTTATAATAAAGAAACACTATATCTAGTACCTATTTCTGATATCTTTTTGGCTTGTTTATTTAATTTGCAATAATTGTTTTTGGTCACTGCCTTGCAGGTAGGGCGTTAGTAATCGTAAAAGGCGACTAAATTTAGGATCTTATCTTTTCTCTTCTTCCTAACTGACGTTATCTTTCCTAATGTCTCACATGGCACCGCATCACTTTTGGCCATGAGTTGAGCGTTCGCCATGCGAGGAAGGCTCTGGGTTCTGTCCCCTGGCCGAAACACACCAAAATCTTTAAAAGTGGTAATTTCTGCTCCTGCTTGGCGCTCAGCATACCGGGTGTGGGACGACTGGTTCGCCCGTTGGCAGTATAATGTGACCGGATGGGATGTGTTGCTTGGTGTCTTCGGCGGCATGCTTCAGTGATATAGTACTAAAACAGGGCAACAGTTCCACTAAAATCAGTGCAACACTATAAAAACCCATTGCTAGCACATCAGGCCGTCATACAAGAGGCCCATGGGCCCTTACGGTCATCTGACAGCATTGGCACAATACCACACTCAAAGAATATGTAAACCAATTAAGGCAATACAAAAACTCTTCTATTAGAAGTTCAGGTTCTGATATAATTTGATGAAATAGACCATGAATGAAGGGTCCCATCTCATGCTACACATGCTACAAGTCCAATATCAAGTCTCTAGAACTCTTACTTTTTCACAAGAAGTCGTTGAAAGATTTTAGTCTATCTGACCTCTGTGACCTTGAATGAAGTTCAAGGTCATTCACTTGAACAAATGTTGTAACCCTTCATCCCAGCATATAACAAGTCCAATATCAGTACCCTGGGCCTTCTGAAAAGACGTCGTTTAAAGATTTTAAACTATTTGACCCGTGTGACCTCAAATGAAGATCGAGGTCATTCATTTTAACAAATTTGGTAGTTATTTATCCCAGCCTGCCACAGGCCCAATATCAGGTTTCTAGTCTCTTGGTCATTCTCAATAAGTCGTTTAAAGATTTTACCCAATTTGACCATTGTGACCTTGAATAGAGATCAAGGTGGTTCATTTGAAAAAAAAACTTGATAGCCCTTCATCCCAACATGATACATGAACAATAGCGTTTGCCCCTATGAGGAAGGCTCTGGGTTCTGTTCCCTGGCCGAGACACATCAATGTCTATAAAAGTAGTAGGTTCGGCTCCTGCTTATCGCTCAGCATACAGCGAGTGGGACGACTGGTTCGCCCGTTGTCAGTAAAATGTGACCAGATGGGGTGTGTTGCTTGGTGCCTTCGGCAGCATGCTTCATTGATAAAGCACTTTAAAAAGGGCAATAGTTTCACTAAACAAGACACAACACGAACATACCGCAGTCTCACAAAACACGCACTTCACACACGCTACGCACTGCATACATTGGAGGCCGTCCTTACATGACCCTTGCTGTTAATAAGACGTTAAAATAATCAAACAAACAAACAAATTTAACGTCCTATTAACTTCCGACACGGAGTAATTGAATTTTTATACTATACATGTGATATATATTATTCTTTTTTCTTATCTTGTTGCAGAAAATGCGATTGTTTGTCGTAGTTATTGCCATCTTATGTGTAACGGTGTCAACGGAGGGATTTCTTGTTCCGCCTCCAGTAGTTACCAGTGACATAGTAAGACCTCCTCCATTTCGTCTGTATGATAGACCAAAAATTAGGGCTGGCAGGGAAGTTACCATCCGTTCGGCGAGTGGACTGGGCAGGGAATGACTCTACATCTGAAATGCCACTCATAATAAAGAAACACTATATATGGTGTCTATCTCCGATATTTTTTTTTTTTTGGCTGGTTTGTTTCATCGCATTATTTAAGGAAGGCCTCCTATGTATGCGTTGTCTTTTGTGTGAGGTGTGCGTGTAACATATACAGAAAGTCTATTGCACTTACTCGTCCACTAATACCATAATCGCGTCAGAAATACATTCATTTTGTAATGATCCATGTATGGTCATAATGTACAGCTACAACATATCACTTTGAGTCATGCTATCGATTGTTCTTTCTTATATTCAAACGTATTTGGAACCCAATTTGTGGTAGTGGAGATTCTTCCATATTCCATTAGTCGTGACCGATACAGTGGGATGTTGTTCTAGGGAAGATAATAAATGTACTGAAAAATTACATTAAGGAGGTAAATTCCTGGAAGGGCCTTTAAACCTTTGTTTTTGTTATACTGTGTGGGAATTTAGATTGATTTCACATTATGTTATGTTGTTTAAAACTTAACATTTACCCAGTATTGTACAGACAGTGGGCTTGGCCAAACACTTGGTCCCATTTTCTGTATGCTGAGAACAAAGGAGGAGCAGAAACCAACACTTTATTAGATTATGGGGTTTCTCGCCCGGAGGTGAACGTTCGACGCATGGCCAAAAGCGATGTTTAATATTATTGATATACCACCATTTATTTTTCTTTTGTAAAGAGCTCCAAAAATATGACCATTCAATATATCTCCAAACCATAGCCATAGAATTCTGCATGGATTGAAACTAAATTTGGCTAGAACTATCATCTGGGGAAAGGGAACAAAGTTTGTAAAAAATTAGGTCTGACCCCCGGAGTCAGAAGGTGCGGGGCCCAAAAGGGAATTGGAGGTAACCCATACTACGTATAAAGGTGAACTAGGGTTAATTAAGGTTAGAAGGAATACTGCCGTGATTTCCTGCATGGTTGTTTCTGCTACTGTGTAGCGCTCAGCGCAAAGGGAGTGGGACACACTGGTTCTCCCGTTTTTAGTATAAGGTGACCGAGTGGAGTTGTTGCCTTGTGTCTTTGGTGGCATGTGTTAGTGATGTAGCACTTTAAAAACCGCAAGACTGTATACGAGAAGACACGACACGAATATACCGCAGTCCCAAAACGCTCCCCTCGTACTTCCCACACGCAAACATTGTCCACGGAAAGCCGTCCTTTGATAAATCTTCAGGCATTTAATATATTTGGATTAAATTACAAAACAATGTAAACAATTGTTTTCTTTAAACTAATCTAATGTTTAAAATGCTCCACCGCCGACAGAGCATTTAACGATGTTCATCATTTGAATAATAATTAGTGTTTAATGATGGATATGTATGCATAATTAACACAAAACGTGATATAAAATAATTTATTTTCCTTTTGGTATATGCACAATTGGTACCTCATTCCATATAGGACACAGTGCCAAATATTTTTTTAGGGGGATGCAATTAATTATTTTAAATATTTCTATCTTGAAATAAAACTAGAAACTTAAACGTTTCAAAAGTGGTAATGGACAACTAAATCGTCTGCTCCTGTTTAATGATAAAGAAATGCCAGCGATGGAGCATATTTAAGTATTTCTATAACAATGGTATATTAAGCCAATTAATTGTATACGATTTAGGTCAATTCCACATATTGATTTTTCAATAATTTTGCCCGAATCCGTATCGTTGATTCTGCTTCAAATTAACCAAACATTTCTGATCAGGAAGAACTTCCGAAGTATCCAAAAATTGTATTATCGATCCCATTTCAGTTAAAAACACAAAAATCCAAATCTTATAGTTCTTGTTCTACATGAATTGTAACCCCAAACATCCTTGGGTGAATGGGAACAGAACTCGTATAAGTTTTGGCTCTGACCCCCCAGGTGCAGGAGGGGTGGGGCCCAATAAGGAAAATGAGGTAAATCTTATAAATCACTACTTGTCCTAGAGTTCTGCATGGATTGTAACCAAACTTGGCCACAAACATCCTTTGGGGAAGGGTAACATAACTTGTTTAAAATTTGGCTCTGACCCAACAGTGGCAGGAGGGGCGGGGCCCAATAGAGGAAATATAGGTAAATAGTATAAATGGCTTCTTGGCCTAGAGTTATGCATGGATTGCATGAATTTTGCCTCAAACATCCATTGGAGAAGAGGAACAGAACTTGCATAAATTTTGGCTCTGACCCCCTGGGGGCAGGAGAGGCGGGGCCCAATAGTGGAATCAGAGGTAAACATTAAAATTCCTTCAGAAAAGAAATAATGAACCTGTATTCAGAAAATTACTTAGCATTACAAACCAGGTGAGCGATGAAGGCCCTCTGGGCCTCTCTTAAAATCTGTTAGGTGTCTTCTTCATACATACCTCTGGGATATATCAATGATATAATTATATATAATAAATATATATGTGGCCCAAATATTGGCCCTAGTAGAACTTAATTATTATATTATTTTCTTATTATATAGTGATAGTGTATCCCTCCTGTAATAGTGGACAGAAATTTGTATTCTAGTATTTAATATTTCAACATAGACAACAATTCGTAATTCAAATTTATGGAATAAATCTGAAATTATAATGTTAAACACCGTCTAAAACCGATATAGCGAATACCAAGTACCACTAACTGAATCAATGCATACACCTATATTAATTTAGTCAATGTTTATAATCTCCTCGATGCATTTTTTCAAACAACATTCCTTAGAATTATTTGACAATGTGTTTATTTTACATCAGATGTACTTTCAGCGAGATGTTAAAATCGAAATAGTTTCATTGTATTGTAAATATTGGCCTGACAGACCTTTGCATATAACGTCTAGTCTTTTATTTTTAACATTGTGTACGGAGTATTGTCATATTACATTTCATGTGTTAGGTAACCACAATTTCTCGCCTCAGACAAGAATCTTGTATTGCTATTGGATAAAATGACGTCATGTGATATCCAAGATATAGTCGTATCATGTTAGTACAATCTGATTAAAACACAGATCCTTATAACCACTCCGTTAAATATAGGATCTGACAAAATCCCATTAGGGGTCAAGTCCAGATGACCTTTATACCACGTGGAATCATACCAAATCCTTTTTCTACACCTTGCTACATCAATTGAAAACGATATTTCGTCGCAGTAAACATACACAATAAGCTTTGTTGTGCTCAATGGGCGATATGACTACGTAAACCAAAATAATTCTGACAGTTTTTTATCAAACAATTTCGTCCCTTGAAATTCCCTTTCAAAATTTTGCAAGTAGGAATTTGATTGGCCATTTTCAAAGGTCACCTGGACATGACCCCTAATGGGATTTTCCCAGATCCTGTTATCAAACGTAGTGATAATAAGGATATGTATTTTAATCAGATTGGTGTTAGTAGAAATCGTATCAGGTTTTGACGATTGAATTATCGTTCTTTGCTCCTGGCGTCCTCAACAACAAGATGGCAGCCGCCATGAGAAGCTTCGCGCAGACGCAATGTATCATACTATCAGAAGTAATGAGAAGTCAGCAAGAATTTTAAAGGACTATCTCAAAGAAATTAGAATGGACACAACTTTTGAGGTGTTCGACGACGTAAACCTTGCCGAAGTTCTTAGTCATTTCTACATGGATATACGTAAAATATGAGAAGAAAAACGTTCAAATTATTATCAAAAATACCGATTTACTCATGAGATAAATTAAAAATTTGATTATGTCTCCACGGCATGAAAAACATAAGTGTACCTGTCGGAGACATTCGTAGTAGTGCTTATATCGTAATTGTGCTTAAAATCGATTACAGTGCACTTAAGAATATGCTCCACTTTTGAAGAGGAATGCATGTTGTAGGATCCGTCCCTCGCTCAAATATGATTTAGGAATGGGTAATAAATATGTTGTGGTCAAGTTCAGGAGCCGTGAAGTACAACTTCCTCTCTGCGGTCTCTCGACTGGGACAGTTTAGGATTAAGTGGTAGGAAGAATTTTAATTCAGTTGTTGATTTGTTTCGGTAGACCACCTTTGTTGCAATGGTGTTTTATGGCTGAGTGAATTGAAAGGTTTGATGTCGGGGTATGGTAGTTGGTTGTTTCAAATCTGTTTGTCTAGGCGAAGGCAGTCATAGTGCTCTTTTTATCAGCCTGTTCATTCCTTTATACCCACATGACTGGGAAT
>NW_027188900.1:0-7077 GCF_041381155.1 Argopecten irradians | reverse complement strand
CACAAAACAAAAGAAGATGCATATCATGGAAACAATAATAAAAGAGCGAGCTTACTTACATCCAGAAAGACATTGAAATCGATCAAAAGAAATTTTCAAACATTTCAGAAACTTACAACATTTGGATATCTCGAAATACTTGAATGAAACAAAATGAGACACTTGTTACTTTCATTCGCACAATCTCCAAATCATCAACATTTGAGATTGATAAAACATTTCGACAAGCGATACTACTGGAAAAGTTTGTACAGACTGCGGAATTCTCATTTTGATAGGTCTGTAAGTTTTACTCCAGAATCTTACAATTCTTTCTTTGACAAACAGCAAGGCTGCTTTAGACATAATTGGAAGTTCAGGAGCTGGAGGAAAATATTCAACCCTGAGTAAATGGCTGAGTTTTTCACCATCAGAAATGCCGTCACCACCATCAGGTGATGCATTGTTTTGTTTTTGACAATGAACAAATGATCGGCAAAACTTTGGAGTATCAAGCCACAGAACAAAATTAAAACATCTGTGATCACGAAATGTTGCAGCAAATGGAGTTGGATGCAGAGTATGAAGTGTTGAATGTAACAGAATTTATCACCCGCAGAATGGTTCACAAGAGAGAAGGTCCACAAACCTACGGTAGATGGGTTTAGCTGAAGGTGAAGGAAGTAAGAATGATGACTTGAAGACCATCAACATTTGATCAATATAAGTTATTTGTAGACTGGCAGTCATCGAACAGCTAACAGGAGAAAAGGATGTTACATCGGACACAATTGACAAATTGCCTTGCCAAAAATTCAACAATCCAGAGATTTTAAGATCTGTCTGGACTGCAATATTCCATCCTTCCAAAATCAAAACGAAAAATGTTCGCAATGTAAAAAGGAACTAAACTAAGAATAACATTAGAAGTATAGTAATCAACGAGACTGTGGGACAGTATATCTATTTCCTCATTCACCCCAAAGGGAAGGAATATGGCAACTTTATCTACTAGGTATGACCATGTGACAAGCAATCATCCGAAACAACCCATACCGGTGACTGTAATGGAACCTGTTTTTGTTAATCCCAAATTCTCACGAACGATTAATAATGGTTTTACGACATATTGGAAAGATAGCAGGCCTCAGACGTTATGGAGGGAAGTCAAGAGAATGGTTGATCATTTGCTGTGATGGTCTGCCATATACAATGTTGTTTAAGCTCATTCAAGAATACATGGTATGTTCGTCATGCAATAAGGGCCTTCTAGGGATTAACCTTGTTTCACAACATCGAAAAGAACATCAAGACGAAGTCCAGTTTATCCGAGAATTTGATTGGGTTCTTGGTCTAATACATACAGGATATGGCCAGTACGAGCTGAATGGCATTCATGATTTTGAGAATTGGACGTAAGGGCAAGAAAGGTTGGTCAACCGTTATGGGATGGAATTCTGGTGAAAATGGCCATGAAAGCAGTTTAAAATGAGTTTATGGACCACCACAGAGACGTGGCAGCTGCTCCTAGTAGTTCACCTACGTGGACTCTTATGAGAGCTGATACGTCCATTCCATACGCACTGTACTGATGCGCCTACAGAAAAGGGCTTTTTCCCTATTTGCGCAAAAATCGCATGCAGGCAAAATCCAAATAACTTTTACTGATTCCAATTGTTATATCAAGATACAGACCAAGCCATACTTAAACTTCTGTATGGGAAATGAGACGAAACAACAGTGGATCTTCCTCCAATCAGCCAAATACATGTCCCAAAGTACTAATTTCAATGCAGAAAGCCACCCAAGGGTATCAGCAGATCGAAATGATTGATGCTCTGCAGAGGAGACTAATCCCGGATTGACCAGAAAGAATTCATCAAAAGCCACTAATCCATGACCAACGACAACAGACTCGAAAGGACAAGGCTATGACTTTATTTGGAAAAAAGTCAACAAGGACATTAAGTCTTGGCTCCATCGTGGAGTTGCAACCGACAGGTTGTGCAAAATGTTTGCAGAAGCCATGACAACATGAAAAAAATCCGTGAGAAGATTTTATCAAATGTTACATCAAGAAAGTGAAGAGAATAAATGATTAGCAAAGATCGATCTGGAAGCCGCCATTTGTGACTGGATGGTTCTTTCTGAGGGAAAAAAGAATATCTGTCAAAAGAGTGCATCACACACAAATCATTGTCTGGTACACCTTTACACCACAATCTGTGCAATTTTACCAGAGAAGCAGAACGAATGCGCACATACAGATTAATGGAATACTTTTTACAAGAAGATACAGGAACAACTGTTGTCGATTTGAAGCAAAATGTGTATGTCACATAAACAGAAGCTACTCAACAACAAGCGTTTGTGAAATCAAACAGTGGAAAGTAATTGACAAAATCATAGTAGACTTCATTGAAGCTATCCCTGATGCAAATGTTAAGGACACATTTATGACAAATATTCCTTACAGAAATTAGAAGGAAGAAAAACGCAATCCACATAATTTTTTTCGAAGAAATGATTGAGTCCATTAATGAAACTTCACCACCTGAGGATGAGGATTCTGCATAACGGGCCATTTTTGGTGCGTTTTGCTGATAATATTGATGTATTTATATGTAAACAAAATAATATAATATCCACATGCTGTGAAGGCCAGCTCTGTTGGCGCCCACTCCCCAGACAGGTTTATTTCAATAAAGGGGGTTATATTATTTGAATAAAGTACATTCAATAGTTCCATGCATTTATATGTATGGAAATGTTATAACTACTTAGATATTTGACTTCATAGAATACATTGTATTACCATAGCTTTATTCTTATTATTTCTTGTTTTTTATTCATCAGTTCTCAAATCTCTGATCATGAGGATTACAGTGAACTGGATGCTCTGTTCAATTTGTGTAAGTAAAAGAAAACGAAAAATGAATTCAATAAAGTTTTAGATTATTATCAATATATTTCACTTAACTATAATTCTTACATAACGTAATATGTGCATATTTTTGTGTAATGAATAAAATAAATTGTAAAGCGTGAACGTAACATGTATATGGATTTCTAATTACCGTATATAACTTTGTTTTCTATTATTTTGAATAGTCCCAGACCTAACACAGAATACAAATTCTGATGAAACCAACATTACAAACAGTGAAGACACCCACAATACAGAGTGTGAAGACACCCAAAATACAGAGTGTGAAAACCCAAGTACAGATAACGAATCTTTGTCACCGATATGTAAGTAAATTAAGAAAAGAAGATAATGTATTCCTCGACAAAATAAAAATCTGCTTCATAATGAACATTTGATGTATAAAATCTATCACTCCTAATGTTAGTCATCCTTTGTCTCTCTCAAACTGATCTGATTTCTTTTTACAAAAGTTATTGATTTCAGATGATGTCCAAGCCAAGAGCAGTGTGGTTAAGTTTTTACAAGTCATGATCATGTTCATTTGTAATGAAAGAGACTTATTCAGTTTAGAATGTTTCCACGCATCCTCAATTTCTGTTTTGTCCAGAACGAATGCCTCATGATCACTTAAACATTGTACAAACAGGTTATATATTTAGCTCACATTTTCATTATAATAATTAAACAGATCCATTTCATCCAAATGTCATGCAAGTAAACAATAGCAGATTGCATTGTATTAGAGCATTATAATATTCCTATATATCATCCCCAGGTGAAGCAAGAAAAAGAGACGGAGGGCGTTTCGTAAGAAGAACTCCCTCCAAAAATGCCTCCAGAGAAGCCCAAAGGGAAAAGGCAAGGGTAAAGGCACAGCTAAACCGCAGACGAACTGCACTGTATAAACAGCTGGCCATGTTAGAGGTTAATACTGGGTGGAAGGGATTTATAGTTCTTAAGTCAGGGGATGGGAAAAAAATAGCATATGGGGGTACAGATACTGATATGGAGTTGTCATTTTTAGAGGAAAAGCCACTGTGCAATAACGTAAAGGCTAAAACTGCCAAAAATTTCAAAAAGGTAGACATGGCTAATGTTATCAAAAAGGTCGCTGTTTGTTCAAAGCAGATAGTTCCAGAGTCCCCAGGGCCATCACCATCTAAGGTCCCAAGCTGTATGGAGTCAATGCTGCCTTTTCAAAATTTGGCAAAAGATCAGGCGACCACATTAGCAGCATTGCCATTAGATATGTCTGACAAAACTAACAGACATTCAGTCACCTGTTGTCTCTTTTATAAAAGAAAGCCACAGGTGAACTTATTCAGTCAAAACAAAAAGAGGACAAAAACAAAAAAATCAAAAAAGTAAAAAAAAAAAACCGTATAAATAGTAAGTACAGTGAAAGGTGATTGTTAAGAACTCTGGGACTAAAGAGGTTACTTTGTTATAAGCATAGTTTGTTAAACACACATAACCTATTGCCAACATATAAAGCAAATAATTTGCTTTCTGAAGTATACTGAGAAAAGACAATTATATTTGAATAATTTTATTTTATCAAATAGCTACATGTTTAATACAATTGGTCTGGTCTTTCATTTCATGATTACTGTTGTGTAACACGTTGCATTTGTGTGTCAGGAAATTACAATGCTTTAATTTTAGTCCATCATTATTATCAGATGGTATTCAAAATTGCCTTTTTGTTAATCATTTTATGGTGGATCTTGATCTTGTTAAATATGTCCCAGTGTTAGGTAATACATGCATATATATTTTTTTTACATGCCTTGATACTAAATAAATTTGTTATGTCATTCCTACCAATATTTGGATTTATCAAATGTTTCGTTGAACACAAGTATATTTTCATATTATTCTGTTGTATGAGGATTACACTTTCACTCAACAAACCAGGAAATATGCCGCTGGTATTTGTAAGAGTACATGTAGTAGTAGTTATACATGTACAGGAGCCAGGTTGTGATGGCACACTGTTCTTAGCATGAACTGAGAGTGTTATCGGATACATGTACATGTATACCGTCTATATTCACTTCTTGTTCACGAAAGGCTTAAGCAAATTGTGTGCATTCATGTCCCAGATATGAACATCAAATAAGATATTTGGAACTTACTTACTTGAAATATTGGAAGGCCATAATACAATCATTAAAGTGGGGTCAAAATTGTGTTTTTATCGTGTTTTGATTTTGAAATTGCTATCATTTGATAGTAATACAATGTATGTATAATGTGTATTCATATTGTTTATGTAACAAACAAATGAGATTCTAAAATAATGATCTGAAAGACATCATTTTTTTATGTAAATAAAAATTTAAATGAATAATAATTGTTCCATATGTATTGGTGTATTCTATATAACCTTAACATTTCTGAATACTTTCTTTTATTGTTTGAAGCTTTCACTTAATTGTAGGGTTAGTAATATTTGTGGTTAGCTGATGGATGGAACATAACAATAGAGTTGAAAGAAAAATTTATTGTTTTTTTAATGTGTGATTCAAATAGCGATAACAAATTCGTGTTGTACAGAAGTTTAGTACCTATGCTCACAATTATATTATTATGTATATGAAAGAACATATCACATGAAATGAAAACATGTTTATGTAAAATATGATTTTTTTTTTATCTTACAACTACATACAAAGATTTTTGTTCTTTCCATGTAATAATTGTTTTGTCATTTGCTTTTATGTTTGTCATCACATTGGAAATACAAAATTAAAGATACTTTTTCTGTATAATTTTTTTTAACTTCTCAATTTTGAAAGTATTTGAAAGGAAATTCACATCATAATGTTTTCCATTTGTTAAATGTTAAATATATATATCTGTATACTTCTGCATTAAATTTGATATGAAATGATATGAAAATAAATCTTTTAAGCCTGGTTTTTACAAAGTCCAAGTGTTCTTCTTGTAATTATGCAAATAATCTGCTGTCCAATTCAGCTCGGGGAACATATTCTTCTAGGATATGCATAGCCTGCTCAAAGTTAGCTGATCTTATTGACACATAGTATGTACATTCTAGATCTGCACCACCTCCCGCCTGGTCATGTCCTCCTGTCGAATTTCTCCTAAAACGTTGATGCATATTAGGGTGTTGACTTTGTCTGGCTTCTCCTTTGTAAAAGCACAAGATCTCTTGAACATAATTATTCCTCAGTAACATTCGGAATGCACGGCATAAATTTGCAGGCACACGGCCTATCTGCTTACCTGAAAGGGATTCAAAAACATATATAATTTTAAATGTGTATCTATGTACATACATTTCATTATTTTGACACATATATGTATCCATATTATCGCTTGCAAATTTATATAAAGATATTATATGCATGTAATATTTCATGTATTATCTCTATGATAAATTATTACAGAAGTATTGCTGATAAATAATAAAAACATCACTGATGAAGTTTGAACCTACCTGCAATGTCACGTACTCTTTGCACAGGTAAACGTCTTTGTATATTCTCTGGTCTTGTAACGTTTCCATGTAAATGCTGAGGGATTTCATCCAGACTTGGAACCATTACTTTCATAGCTGATTCATCATACCTGTTGTTGTCTTCAACTTCAACTTTCATCTTAATTGCTGGATCAGGACGACGATGAAATATGTGATATCCCTTGATACTCCATTCAAATCGAATGGTCCTGTTACTATTGTGATGGTTAAAATGTTCTTGAAAAGTGGTCATATTTGATAATCAATGATAACCACACCATTACACAAAGGCCAAGAGAATTTATCCTTAAAGTTATTCAAAACCATAACTTCTATATGAAGGGATGGATAACCATAACTTTTTTAAAATAAAAGTTATGTAAAACCATAACTTCTGTATGAAGGGATGGAAAGCCATAACTTTGTAAGTAAAAAAAGTTATGAAAAACCATAACTTAGTTCAAAAATGTAAATAATGACTGCTCCCTAAGTGTGAGTATGTTAAAAGATATGGATAATCATTACTTTTGTCAAAGCGATGATAAACCATAACTTTACCTTTATGATACAAGTGATGGTTAGCCATATCTTTTATGAAGGTATGGTTTACCATAAAACCCCAGACTGTACATATCAAGGTGTAGTAGAATATATACATGTAGAGTGTATATTGTATACATGG
>NW_027188899.1:0-7214 GCF_041381155.1 Argopecten irradians | reverse complement strand
TTAGCTATAAAGTCGCGTGCTTTACAGTAGTTTATTTGGTCAGATTCAAGTCCTCGTTAGACTGCCTGACTCTTTCTTGTTCTATACCTAGCTATAGGGTTATACGTAGCCACTAGTACTAGGTAACGCTATGAAGTTTATAATGTAGTTTCATATAGTAGGGTATACATGTAGATGTAGCGTCCGTCGTCTATATACTTTCGTATACATAGGAGTAAGCCATGTAGCCACTAGATTAACGTATATTTTGGGTATCGGGCGGTATATTTCAGTACCTATAAATAGTATTAATTACATTGATAAATAGCTGGTTTATCCTAACACAGGGTGTACATATTATGTAGGCAGGGTGTACGAGAGTTGGCGTGAGTCGAGTTTTTTCACTATTGTATGTATTATTTCGTCGTTAATTTCTACACTTGTTATCCACAATAATTATATTGAACGTATATTTCTGAGTCTGTGTTCATTCGCCAATTGCAAGCTTCAGTTTATGGTTCCAGAATCTAAGACCCTAATGGACCCGAGATCTCAGAACCTGGGTTAGGTTTCTAGGACAGAAACCGCTTCTTTTGACATTTTCATTAACCGAACTTGTGAAAGTTCATGCAATCTAGCAATTTCAATTGCTTTATCTAGTGTAAGATCTGAAACTTGATTTATCAGTTTTTCTCTCACCTTCACATGTCTCGTTCCAAACACGATCCGATCTCTGACCATCTCATCACCACCTCCTTCATAGCCACAGTCTTTAACAAGAATTTTCAAAGCTATCACAAACTGTTCGGTTGTTTCAGTTTCCGTCTGAATCCTGCATTGGAATTGACTTGGGCTCCGCATAAGATTTAAATCTATCGTACAAAACTGAAAGTTTTTTTCTGTCTGCATCCGGCAGTGTCCATCCCTACCTTTGTCTCCGATCCACAACATTATGTAGATACACCGTTCTTCCTCAGTTTTTTTCTTTAACGGGCCGTCAAACATAAATTGAGCATGTTGTTGGGAATTTTTTGGTGGAGGTGATTTCGTGTACGCCAATTGAATACGCCGATTCCGGGATACAACATTCAGTCAGTTTAGTACTCATGTGACTTTCATCACCACGTGACTTAATTTAGGGCACATTTGAAACAAAATGGCGGCATATGTAATGATTGAACACGGGTGGAAAATTACATATCATGATAGAACAATTAACATTAATTATCGGAACATATTGTATTAAATTTAATCTAAATATGCACGAAAATTGAATTTAGACACTTCATAAGGAAATGACATGTAAATTACGGCATCAAATGGAGCTGTCGCCTAGCAGTTGGAAATCAGCGGTATCTGACGTCTCACTCACTAATAATTCATAACTTACCTTGGTGCATTTTCCCAAAAATCAATAACAAATAAGAAACACAAAACATAACAGTTTATCTTAGTTCCGTTATCGAGCAAGTATTACCGACTATGACCTTTACCCGGACATTGGTATTCACTGCCTATAAGTGTCACCGCCATGACGGAAAAATGTGCCCTAAATTTTTCGCGGTCACATGACTAGACTGGTTCCCTTCCCTTAGTTCTCTACTCTCCGCCAGGCTGCGCTCCGCTCACTAGGGACCGGTAGCGGGTAACCATGATGATTTTTTTGATTGGTCAATCTACATATCCGGTTCGCTGGTATCACTTTTTTTAGACGTGGGAAACCCCTTTACGCACGAAGCGACGGATCTTAACGTAAAGAATAAATAATTTATTTGAACGATATATAAACAAAATTAAATAAGATCTTAAGTTTTGAAATCATTTCGTGCTAACAGAGTTTAGTGTGTTCATAGGAACGACGTTAATGACGTTATTTTCTCTTAACGGAAGTAGCCGTCTCCATGATGACATATCATGCGCAGAAATGATGCGCACTACTCTGGAGTTGGAATTCTCACTCAAGATGGCTACTCGCTACCGGTCCTCAGTGAAGCGTACGCAAGGGAGGTAACTGAGGCGGGAACCAGTCTATCACATGCGGTCCAAATCAACGTTTTCTACCTCCCACCCACAGAAGAGTTCCTTGTATCCCGGAATCGGCGTATTGTGGCGCCCCACCGGATAAATCCATGGTTGTAGATATTAACGGGTTACTTTGTCATGACGAATTACTCTTCAGGCATCCTCAATCCCGCTTCTGACACCATGTAATGTATGCCTAATCTAGCACATTAAAACAACCAATATGGCTGAGGTCCAGCATCATTTATAAAACCCAAACGAGATAATAACAGGAACACACTACTAAACGGATTATGGACCGATTAAGATATACATAACAGAGGCCGACTTCTAACCAGGTCCGAGGTTAAGGTTGTCAAAACACCTCGGCCCGGCGGACATGTAGCAGGGCCGAGGTGTCCAATTTCCCACTGTGACGATTTGTCTCTAATAGGTCAGGTCATTTCGTAACAGTCACCTCGACCGCGCTTTAATATAATTGCAATTCAGAGAAAAGTGATAAATCTGAATTTTTTAATTGAAATAATCTTGACTTAGCTATGACTATCTGTGACTTTTGTGTCCAATGAATAACACACAGGGACCTCGCCATTGTGATCGTGGTTGCAAAAATCTCTTTCAGCTCAATTTCCTCAATATGATTGGCTTAGAAATTGCTCGCAGATACTAGCGCTCCTAGCGGCAGTGTACTTTCTTGATCGTAAAAGGCGACTAAATTTAGGATCTTATCTTTTCTCTTCTCCCTAACTGACTTTATCCTTCCTAATTCCCTTGGCACCGCCTCACTTGAGTTGAGCGTTCGTCCCTGTGAGGAAGGCTCTGGGTTCTGTCCCCTGGCGCTCAGCATACAGGGAGTGGGACGACTGGTTCGCCCGTTGTCAGTATAATGTGACCGGGTGGGGTGTGTTGCTTGGTGTCTTCGGCGGCATGCTTCAGTGATATAGCTTTCACAAGAAGACACTACATGAATATACCGCAGTCTCCCAAGACACGCACCTCGCACAACATACACAAAACACACCACATACATGGGAGGCCGTCCTAACATGACAATAGCTGTTAATGGGACGTTAATTAATCAAACATAAAGCGCTCATGTCCGGAGGTGACATTGTGGATGGATGCATGCATGTTTTTAGTCCCAGTGATTTTTCAGGTTATTTTTGGAGAAAAACTTTTGCAACAAATTGGGAATTTTTAATCGAAAATAAAGTGACCCATTACTGAACATGGTAATGAAACATTGTAAAATTGTTTCATGTGATGATACATGCTGGTTTTGTATATGGCAAATTCTTGAGAACATAGCAACAACATTTTTAGGTCATCTGACCCGAAGGGTCAGGATGGACTATAGGATGGTTTCGTCCTATAGTCATCCATGTTTCGTCCGTCGTCGTCCGCCGTGCGCCGTCCGCCGTGCGTTAACTTTTCACATGTTGAACTTCTTCTCAAGTTTTTGACCAGTGGGATTGAGGCTGAAACTTACCTGAAATGATCCTGAGATGGTCCCGAACAAAGTGTTTGTTATTTTTCGGTTTGATCCAAAAAGATCCGAAAAATTATGAAAAAGGAAATCCAAGATGGCCGACAGATGTGCTCAAGTGCCAACACAAAGCCTGCCATCTTGAAAACAGCATTTTGAACTTCTTCTCAAGTTCTAAAAGTCCAAAGTGCGATTTGGCAAGCAAACTTGCATGAAAAGATCCTTGACAACATGGGTCCCCCGACAAAGGTGTCTTGATGGCATTTGTTCATTTCAAGGTTCGAATACGCGAAATCCTCAAGATGGCCCGTCAGCATGCCGCCATCTTGAAAGAACTACACATTTTGAACTTCTAGTCTGCTCAAGCTCTAACCTGGTCGCCGATTTGGCGGAAACTTGCGGTGAAATGATCCTGAAACATGAGTCCCATACCCCCGCACAAGGTGAACAAACAGACATTGTGATGTTATTATTTATTCGGGTACGAGTCCGAAAAAATGTCCAGTCACTAGGCCCCGCGCACAGAGCGGGTAAAGTTCCGCCATCTTGAAACCACAAGTTTTATCAACTGTCTTCTCATCAGTATCTAATTCTACCAGTTGCTGATACCTGGCTGAAAACATATGCATGAAATGAATGCCTGACATGAGCCCGACAAAAGGTGTACTTTGTTACTTTTTTCGGGTCGATCGCCGAAATCCAAGATGGCGCGCCGATACAGCCGCCATCTTGAAAACACATTTTGAACTTCTTCTTTAAGTCAAGTATCACTGAACCGTCATCTAACTACCATAGGGTGCGATTTGGCTGAAACTTGCGTGAAATGATCCTGACATGGTCCCGCAAGACAAAGTGTTGTTTATTTTTCGGGTCAATCAGAGAATCCTCAAGATGGCCGCCACAGCCGCCATCTTGAAAACACATTTTGAACCATCTTCTCTAAGTTCCTATTCACTACACTAACCTCTCACTCACCTAACTACATAGCTATCTACCCTACCGCGATTTGGCTGAAACTTGCATGAAATTACGAATCCTGACATGGTCCCTCGGACAAAGTGTTATACATTATTTTTCGGGTCGATCCGAAATCCAAGAATGGCCCAACCACACGTACCGGAAGCAGGTGAGAGATGAGAGGATGAGTGGAGACAAGTCAAGTAGGGGATGAAGTGAGAAAGGGTGGCGGCATACAGCCATGCGCACCATCCTTGAAAACACATAGATTTTGAAACTTCTAATCTCAAGTTCTAAACCGTGTGCGATTCTGGCTGAAAACTTGGCTATGAAAGTTACCGGGAACGATCATGGTCCTGACTCTGAAGTGATTGTTATTCTATTTGCGGCGAGTGGTCAGATCCGAAATCCAAGATATGGCCGAGCCTGCAGCTATCAGCCAGGTCATCTTGAAACGACATTTTGACTCTCGAATTGAAACTTCTTCACCAGTTCTACAGGTATGCAATTTGGCTGAAACTTGCATGAATACGATCCTGGACATGGTCCAGGACAAAGGTGAGTTAGTTATTCTTGCGGTGTCGATCGGGCAAATCCGCGAGATGGCCGCCACAGCCGCCATCTTGAAAACACATTTTGAACTTCTTCTCAAGTTCTGGCCGGTGCGATTTGGCTGAAACTTGCATGAAATGATCCTGACTATGGTCCAGACAAAGTATTGTTACATCTAGATCTGGTTGATCCCAAATCGAAGATGACTACACATGACACTATATATATCTAATTAATTTCCTATATGTTAAGGCCCTTGGGCCTCTTGTTTGAAATAAAATTTGTTGAAAGAAATTGAAAATGATCCTGACATGGTCCTGACAAAGGGACACCATATATAATTAATTTTACTATGGCCAAAGGTAGTCAGATGACCGTTAAGGCCCTTTGGGCCTCTTGTTAGGTCATCTGACCCGAAGGGTCAGGATGAAACCTTAATTTTCACATTTTGAACTGGTCCGCCCGTCGTTAACTCACATTTGAACTTCTTCTCAAGTTTGACCATTGGGATTGAGCTGAAACTTACCTGAAATGATCCTGAGATGGTCCCGACAAAGTGTTGTTATTTTTCGGGTCAATCCGAAATCCAAGATGGCCGCCACAGCCGCCATCTTGAAAACACATTTAAAACTTCTTCTCAAGTTCTACCGGTGCGATTTGGCTGAAACTTGCATGAAATGATCCTGACATAGTCCCGACAAAGTATTGTTATCTTTCGGGTTGATCCGAAATCCAAGATGGCCGCCACAGCCGCCATCTTGAAAACACATTTTGAACTTCTTCTCAAGTTCTACCGGTGCGATTTGGCTGAAACTTGCATGAAATGATCCTGACATGGTCCCGACAAAGTGTTGTTATTTTTTGGGTCGATCCGAAATCCAAGATGGCCGCCACAGCCGCCATCTTGAAAACACATTTTGAACTTCTTCTCAAGTTCTACCGGTGCGATTTGGCTGAAACTTGCATGAAATGATCCTGACATGGTCCCGACAAAGTGTTGTTATTTTTCGGGTCGATCTGAAATCCAAGATGGCCGCCACAGCCGCCATCTTGAAAACACATTTTGAACTTCTTCTCAAGTTCTACCGGTGCGATTTGGCTGAAACTTGCATGAAATGATCCTGACATGGTCCAGACAAAGTGTTGTTATTTTTCGGGTCAATCCGAAATCCAAGATGGCCGTCACAGCCGCCATCTTGAAAACACTTTTTGAACTTATTCTCAAGTTCCGAAGAGATTTGGCTGAAACTTGCATGAAATGATCCTGACATGGTCCAGACAAAGTATTGTTACATCTCTGGTTGATCCCAAATCGAAGATGACTACCATGACACTATGTCTAATTAATTTCCTATATTTAAAGGCCCTTGGGCCTCTTGTTTGAAATAAAATTTGTTGAAAGAAATTGAAAATGATCCTGACATGATCCTGACAAAGTGACACCATATATAATTAATTTTACTATTGTCAAGGTAGTCAGATGACCGTTAAGGCCCTTTGGGCCTCTTGTTCAAACATTTAGACATGATTTGAAACTGATTTATACATGATTAGAATAACTTAAAATAGTTATTTTTATTTCATAGAAATTCCCAAGTGCAATTATGAAAGATGACTGACTGATGTACAGCAGGACGACTTTTCAGTCTGAATTGGTTTCATTTGCAGACATTTCTCATTGCGTTTCTATGGAGGTTGCATTTGACTTCGATGGGAAGAAAAACAAAGAACTTTTCACATATGTAATTTCACGCACCTCGCACAAAATACACGCAACACATCGCATACATGGGAGGCCGTCCTTACATGACCATAACTGTTAACAAGAGGCCCAAAGGGCCTTAACGGTCATCTGACTACCTTGGCAATAGTAAAATTAATTATATATGGTGTCACTTTGTCAGGACCATGTCAGGATCATTTTCAATTTCTTTCAACAAATTTTATTTCAAACAAGAGGCCCAAGGGCCTAAACATATAGGAAATTAATTAGATATAGTGTCATGGTAGCCATCTTCGATTTGTGATCAACCAGAGATGTAACAATACTTTATCGGGACCATGTCAGGATCATTTCATGCAAGTTTCAGCCAAATCGCACCAGTAGAACTTGAGAAGAAGTTCAAAATGTGTTTTCAAGATGGCGGCTGTGGCGGCCATCTTGGATTTTGGATCGACCCCAAAAATAACAACACTTTGTCGGGACCATGTCAGGATC
>NW_027188898.1:0-7234 GCF_041381155.1 Argopecten irradians | reverse complement strand
GTGGTTTTTTTTCTCTTTCAAATTTTTTTATTCTCCCAAAAAACATCATTAGAAACACAATACACAAAATTTAACCTAGTGAAGAAAACATATGAATTGATGGAATGTACACAAACAGTCATTCATAAAAAAGATATTATAATTATATATTTCTTTATGAAAAAAAATACAAATTGTTGAGTTAGTAAGGAGAAAAAATATAAATTCTGAATGTACAACATTCACTCACTACTTCCACACATGAGCTGCATCGAATTAAAGTGCTATGATAGTCATGAAATAAGTAATTTTAAGTGTTCCCCACCTTTTATTGAAAACATTTAGAGTTAGATTTTTTTTTATTGGTATACTCATCTAACCTGAAATAATATTCAAGATCTCTTTTAAAACTTATGACAGGATGGGGGATCATTAGTATATTTGAGCTTTATATAATATGATAAATTTGGCTAAAAGAACTAAAAAATTTACATTTGTAAAATTTGTGACTTTGAAAAACCCAATTTTATTCCGATATTGGTAAGTCCTAAAGCATAATTCCTGTCTTGGTCTCAACCCACAAGGAAAAGTCTTCCCAAAAGTTTGAGACAATACGGCATTCACAAAAAAGATGCATTAAAGTTTCAGAAATTCCTTGTGCAGAAGGTTAAACAAGAGGAGAGTTAGTTTATTATTTTTATTTTGTATATAAATATATTTATTTGTAGATATTATTCTATGTACAATTCGGTATTGAAACCACCGAAGTTTAGAAATCAGGTAGGAAGATTTAAGTAAAATGGAGCATGCCTTCTTCCACCATGGAATGATCCGCCTGAAAGAACAAGATCATATGACCAGTTTTTCTTGATAAATTCTTTTTAACAGCTTAACTTTTTAATAAGAAATAGGTCATACACTGAAGATACCATGTGTTTTTAATTTGTTAAAACCTTTATGCATATGAAGGGGGGACAGTGTGGAAGAGTTATACAGTTCAGTTCTTTTTTGGGTTTTATGATTCTTAATGAAAAAAAACCATTTTGACAAAATAGCGATTATCTTAACACCATAGAAATTGGTGATCATATTGGTTGAAAAGAGAATTTAATCACAAAATTCCTCGTAATTTTGTATCAACTCGTCCTGTGCTCATTACACATGTCATAAAACAAAATTTATTCCATTTTTTGACCATTGATCGAAAAAAAAACTGACTTGTTCTGAATTTTTTTATATTGGAATTGAACCACAAGGGGGCTCATAAAAAATAAGGAATTTTTCTTCTCTATTTAGAATGTATAGAATGAAAGAAGGTCAGCCAATACTTCTTTCCAAAACAAATTACTGTATATTATTTGATTTAATTTTTTAGAAAATCAGAAACCAAATATGAATAGTGATGTTTTTACTTTTATCCAGAATTGTTTCAAAAATTAATATTGCAAGTGTTATTGTTGGGTTATCAATCTCTTTATCCAGGCTATTTTCATAGACTTGATAAACATATAACTAATTTGTAAACATTCATAAGAGACCCCTTCTCACTATAGTTTTGAACAATTTGGTTTTCTAGAGACTCTCTCCTTTTTTAACACATTCCATAAAAAAATGTTAACATAAGCTGTTCTAAGGATCTTTACAATTTCCTTGTTTTGGTTCTTAGGGTAAGGCTGATAAATATAATGAGTTAGCTTTGATAGTTTAAATGTTTTAGACAACAGTAAGTATCTACCCAATAGTTACTAAGATGGTCTTTCTTGACCAACAAAGGATAATTGCTTTGATTTCTTTCATTTTACTCTCAAAGTTAATATTTGTAATATCACTTATGTTGAGACTGAAATTAACTCCCAGAAAGTTAATAAAAGGTCTAATCATGTCCAATTATGTGACCTCGTCAATGCACAACCTCTCTCTAACACTATGCCTACTTACTACCAAACCATATAACATTTAGTTTATATTTCGTAATAATTGGGTTTTAGTCCAAGAGTACTTGGGCATATTGATCAAGAAGATCAAGCGTCTTCTTTAAACTCTTTTTCTGAACCATCCAAGGGGTATTTCTAAGACTTGTATCATCTGCCATATTTAGATTAATTTTTAATTCCATTCGACCCGATTGAAAAGCCCTTGTTCTCAATTATTATTTCAATCAGGTATTCCCCAAAATTTCTAACACAAGATTATGAAAAGATTTAGGGCGTTATTGGATCTCCCTGTACTGGCGGCATCGGCCGATATGGAAAATATTTCAGGAAAAAAGCTCCATGTTGAGAAACAGTCACGAGGAGGCATTGTTTGTTAGTGTAATTATTGCTTTTTTTGATAAAATCACCAAAATTAAAAAAAAGTAAGGACCTCTGTCAAGGGAAGCACACAAGATATAGAATCCGAAGGCCTGTTTCAAAAGTCAACCAGCAGAAGATGACCCGCGATTAGTTTTTCTCCTCCTGCAAATTGCAACAAGTCATACAGCTGTCTGATATTTTCGCGCCGCATTAAAACAGGCACCCCTTAAAAACCCTTTTTGATTTTCGTTGAAGTCATGGTTGGTCAAGAAACAGATTTAATATACGTTTTGCAAGACAAATTAGATAATATTTTATAACAGACATTCAAAAATGATATTGGTCTCCAGTTTTTGATAAAATTGATCTAGGTCTGTCACCTTTAGGAAGAATGGATATGACACCTTGTTTCTGAGTATGAGACAATTCACCTCTTTGTTATTCCTAATAACCAAGGATTTTGTATATAATAAAAGCGAAGGTGTGGCCAGAATGAAATATTTGAAGAATTCAACAGTGTAGCCTGTCAGGACCTGGGACTTTTTTCCATTTTTTAGGACTTTTAACAGATTTTGCAATCTCATCAAGTGTAATTTCCTGATCCAATATATTTTTAGATCAATTATTTATTTAAGTTTAGGGACATCGTAATGATTTTAGTAATTCACCTAGATCAACATACCTTTCAATAACATCATCTTTATTCTGATATAAGTATTCCTGATAAAAGACCTTTATTTCATTTAATATCTCTTTTTGATCATCAATGAGCGAACCGTCCGCTTTAAAAAACAAAAAAATCTTAGTAAATTCATATTTTTACGTTTAATATAATTTCTTTTTTCTAAGTTACAAAAATACTTTGTTGGTTTTTCGCCTACTCTACGCCCATTGTGGTGCCGCTAGATTCGAGTTATTAAACCACTATTCATGTATATCACTTCTAAGTTCCTCTAACTCGGACTTCAAATCAGACAGAACTTCTTCAAATACCATTATTGGACTCGAGAGCAATCCATAGCTACCTCACTTGCAGCTTTTATAAAGATTTTCAAGTTCGACATACCTGTCTTTTTTCATTCTTTTTCACTATACTGCACAGTAGGATATTGTCACAGATACGTATTTTAAAAGTAATCATTTCCAAAAAATAAATGTGGTCAGATCAATTATTGGTTGAAACATATCAAAATCAATGATATAGATAGTATCAAGATTATAAACAGGAGACAGCATATCCTTCATAGTTGTAATAATATGAACTACTTTAACCTTTTCGCGGAACATATGATTTATCTTTAAGTAGTGAGTTATTGAACTTCCAAAAGCCCTCTAACCCTGCTTAAAATCTGATAAGGCAATCTCGTAATGATATCATTGAATGATCAGTCTTGTACCCAGGTGAGATTCTTTACACACTTTGTTTAATATGGACATCATTTCATTTGAAATAAGGAAAAAAAATCTAGTCTAGTTTTATTTTTTTGTGAGGGTTTGCTTTTGAAACCAAGGTATATGTTCTTTTGTTAGGATTTTTAACTCGCACAAGGGTCTACAAGAACCCAGCACATCACATTCACTAATATTCCGAAGTTCTTCACTGGCTTTTACATTATTTCTAGAAACATAGTGTTAGACAATCAAGTTCGAAATCTTGAACCCATGTTAAAATCACCACATAAGATAGTGAACTCCTCTTCTTTTTCACTAATTTTTTCTTTTTAAATTTTTATAAAAGTCAGGGTTGTCCCTGTTTGGACCGTAAATATTTACTATGGGTAATTTTAAACTTGCTTGGAATCTCTTAAGTTAACAATAATATAATTACCATTCATCCATCTATACATACTGATAATAGTTTGAAATCAAAAATATTTGTGTAAAAAGTATACAAACACCTCTAGAGTCGCGATTCCCATTACGTAAAAAACACAGTCATAACCCCATTGTGCTCTAATCACGTTAATATCATTGTTAACAAAAATGAGTGTCCTGCAAACAGTAAATAGAGCATTTCTTTTGCCTGAGGTAATTAAAAACGTCTTTACGTTTTGTTAGAATCTCTGAGACCTCTACAGTTTAGGCTTAAAATCTTTAAGTTTTCAGCCATAATGAAAGCCTGCAATATTATATGCAAAACATTTTTAGTAGGAAGCAGCAGCAATTTTCACACATACTCACACACACTAATAAACAAACAAAAACAATATAAATTGATAGTCCTATTCCGTTCATGGACAGTTCATGAAAGAAACCTGGAAAAGCCCGTCAAAAAATATTGATCAGGTAAGCATTTAATATTTATTAGGGGTAAATATATATATGGTCATTTCAAAGTAGGTGGGTTGATTATCTTCTAAGGGAAATATCAGACACTATATATTAAAACTCCTCAAAGTGGCAAAGGTAATACTTGACCTGAAATTATGGTATATTAGTATCATATCAACATGAATTTCAAAACAAAAATATATTGATCGACATAGCAAGAGTACAAGTCCTGTCTTAACAATACATTGTATACCACCAATAGTCCCAGGGAGAGACTACTGAGAATGTACGTAACCTGGGCGGAATGCAGACATGTTGCCTGGTATGCAATTTAAACAAATTAAAATAAAACATGACTAGAAAAACTTATATTTCTAAAAATTGCTATCTGCAATAAAGATTTAAGATTCACAAACGCGTCCATTAACTTATAAAGAGATATAGGCATCTTTATAAAACGATACGACCAACTTTTTTCGACCCAAAAGCTAAAAACTAAGGTATTTGCTCCCTCAAGCAGAATGCTTGATACATAAATAATATAAATCAAATTCAATGTGTGAAAAAAAGTCTGATATTTGTATCATAGAAATTGAAGTAAAAATTGTATTTGGCGAATTGTCTAGCGAGATTTGAACACTTCCCATCTAGAGTTTTTGTCCTTTCGAAATTCAAGTCGAACACCCTTTGGAGATTCCCTTATCGCTGTTTGGAGACCATCATCCTTTCTCATCTTGTAATGCGACTTTGGCAAGCTCAGAGCGCTCCTTCTTCAAGGTGGCGGGTAGATCAGTGCGTACTGACATTCTGGAGGATCTATCGATATTTTTCGCAGCAGCCAAAACCAAGTTCCTGATTTTTATCCGAGTGAATTTGACAATTAATGCATTGGGTCGTGATTTGTCAGCCTCGTTAGTATCATCATGGATGAGTTTTGGAATTCTATGCGCGTTAGCGACCGACAGTAAAATAGATTTAACTAGATCAGCGTCAAGTTTAAGAGACGATTTCATGAAATCACACAGGGTATCTTCACCACTTCATTACTTGGCTCATTGACACCGTAGATTAACAAATTATATATTCCTGCTACGGAATTCCTGGTAGATTAGTTCGTTTTCAAGAAGAGATATACGCTCTTCGAGCTCACTGATATGTGTTTTCTTCACGCTTACTGTTTTGAGTGATTCGATTTCTTGATTTACGAAACTCAGACCCGACTCAAGTTCTTTCCACCTTTCCTTCGATTTGTAGCGACTTTTTTCAAAAACACAATCAATTCTACTGGTGAGTTTATTTGTATGATGAGACAATGAGTTCTTTCAATCTTTGTTTGTTACCTCAGTGTTGTGTACATTTGTGCCTTTCTCCTTTTCTCGGCTACTGTTTGCCTCTCGCACACGTGTTTTGCCTGGAGTCCGCCATTTTGTTTTTCTGTCAGAGTACTATCCTCTCCAGGAGTGCTCTCGGGAGTAGTGTCTTCGCTTCTTAGAAAGTATTTTGCGATCTGATGATTCGGTCTTCCCTTAGAATTACCCTTTGACCCCTTTCCGTGTCCATGGGGCATCTCCCGGGTTTAAGTTTCTCAGCAGTGAAGGCCGCCATTTTGCCTCAAACCGGAAACCGGCACTGTTTGTACTGGCTGGGCGACCCGTTATCCATTGATTTTGCCTCAAACGAGTATAGAATGATGACACGGGCTATAAATATAATGGATTAACAGGTAATCCACAAGTATGCACACGTACGGGGAAATGAATATTGTTACTTGTACGTACGTACACTGTAAACACTAATATTCTACAGTTTTTCAAGTAAATAACATGTCGAATTCACGTGTTTTTCAATTCAATTCTTATATTGACTTTAAGTCAATGACCCTTCAGTGCAAAGTAGACATAACAAAAAAATTGGAAACGAAATTGCAAAAAAGTATTTAACTTATTATTATAGAAAAAGTTTAAGATATGATACCATTCTTTAAAAAACGACAGACGGACACTGGAGTGTATGAAATTATGACATAACACCTTTATGCAAGTCAGTTTTAGCTTGATTTAAAATCATCATCGAAACCAAACCAAGTACGTGTATATGTATACAATTTTAAACTAGCAAATTCAGTTCTTATAATAATTATATTACTTTGAAGACAGACGGTCTTAACGTGCATGTATTTCTATACATACTTTTGTCTAATGTTTGACATAAGTAAAAAGTGAAATTCATCTTCAACTTCCAAAGCATTAGTTTGACACCTGATATATCCATAGTGTCCGACACACATGTATATATTTCTTGCGAGCATTATATTTTTTACTGTGACATCATATAATACATGTAATTGTCATATACATGTATATGTCACTATGTGATCACATCATAGTCTAACATTTGTTTTTCTTATTTTGCACTCTGTTTAGAGCCCTTTCCAGTTTTATTTTCTCTCGCGTGTAGTTTAGGATTACGCACGCCTAGGACACAGGGACCCGACAATATACAGAGCAATACTAATACCGGTTTTATTGGGGAGCCCACTACACCAGAATCTCCAATTATAGTAGAACCCGTATATTAAATACAGAGTGATGAAAACATGTCCATAGAAATGTATGATTTGTAGTTATAGCGAGGCTGGTTCTAACAACTGTAAGGAAGGTGTTGACTTAATATACCTGTAATTACAGAAT
>NW_027188897.1:0-7250 GCF_041381155.1 Argopecten irradians | reverse complement strand
AAGTTTTAGCCTATTTAACCCCGTTTGACACCGCCCCTTAAGGCCCCTTGGGGGTCAGTCATGGAAAATTTGTTAATAGGATTCAATGGCCATCTTATACTGATAATTCTGACAACATTTGAATTATTTCCTATCACAAATGACAAAAAAATGCTCAAAAATGTGTTTTCCCTAAATAAACTATAGTTTACTTAACCCCCTCCCCAGGGGGAAACGTGAGACCCAAGAGTCATATAATTCACAATTTTTTAAAGGACCTTAAGACCTTTCAATCTAGGAAGAGTACTTGATTCTACCGTTTCCAGAATTTCAGAAAAAGATTTTGGAAATTTTAGCCTATTTGACCCCGTTTGACCCCGCCCCTAAGGCTTCTGGGGGTCAGTCATAGAACATTTGTTAATTGGATTCAATGGTCATCTTATATTGATAATTTTGACAACATTTGAATTATTTCCTATAACAAATGACCAAAAAATGCTCAAACAATATATTTATTTTTAGCTTACACCATAAGATACAAGAGTTGTCTCCCTTACAATGGGATTTTGCAATTTTTGACAATGAAGTTTCGAAGCACAATAATTAAATATAAATTTTAATCCATTTTGACTATTTTTATCATACAGTTTTAAAAATATTTTTTTCAAGATTAAATTATCTTCATTTATTACCTTACCAGGACGATTAAAAAAGTAATTTAAAATATATGATTATTACAATGCCAAGGAGTTATGACACATGGCTTTAAAACAACAATACGAAAAAATATCGATCCCTAAGATTAGGTTACAAGATTAATTTCATGGTGTTGCAGTGATAGTCTAATATCACGCGGTATATAGGACGACGCCGGGAAACACACCGCGACAAATGATTAGTGCAGTATTAACATTAAGCAATTACATTTTACAACTCTGACAAATATCAATTTCACATCATTTTCTAAATACAAAGCCATTTCGGAGAAGTATAGGTAGTGGGCCTGTTATATAGAGAGCAACCAACTAAATGATTTTTACATAAACCACAGTGTTAAACTTTGTTAAAGTTTTGTACTGTATTATTAAAACAAAGAAATATTAGTTAGGTATTGTGTTCTATAATTAAAGTCTAGGTTCTCATATAACACTAGATAGAAAAAAAAGTTTGGGTCCTTCTGCTCAAACTCCAACCAGGGTAGCTTTATTGAAATCAGGCGCATTTTGCACTAAAATATCCGGAAATTCTAATGTTTTTACCTATTCATTATCAAAATTGATATTTTGAACCTAAATCTCAATATGAATTTCCAAATTGATATTATGGTTATCTAGGAATAATTACCTGTCAGAAAACATTTTTACTTTTGAAATTCATAATTAGCCAGCCAATCAGCGGCCGGCTTAAAATTCTATCCTGGGCTCAATCTTGTATACACAGGGGCCATTTCGAAGGTCTTTTTTTATTTAGTTGGTTGATCCCTATAGCAGAAATTAAAATTCTAATACTCACCTATGATGTAAAGTGTATTTCGGCTGTGTGTCAAATCTGTAATATGAATTTAATCGGTCAAGTGGTTTGTCCAGGACAGGGCTTCACCTTCGGACAGTCACCCGCGGAGTAATTCTAAAAACATGAAATGTTGAACTTACACACTGTGTTGATTCTCTGTTATTTGTTCAATTTAATATTGCAATATTATTAATGTTGTTTAAGTTAATTATTAGTTACATCATTAAACTTTCTGAATATAATGAAAAAATAGGAAAAGTCCCCAGCCAAGGGGAGATAATCCATTACATAATCAGGTACCCCTATAATATAGAAAATGTCAAGATTTTGGAAGAAAACCAGATATACCAAACCTTTTACATATTCAAATTTACCAGGAACATGGTTCCAGAGCCTTTCTGTTTAAAATAAACAAATTAAACAAAGATCAAACCTGTAATGAGCACAAAAGATGCATGTCTTTGTCCATGACTGGAATCTGTGCAACCAACACATATTTCCGGAAATCTTGAATGACCCTGAAACACCATTAATATGTTTCATTAAAGGAAAAAAAATATTCACAAAATGGTATTTTACATCATTATAACATAAAAACATACTTTTAATAAACTAATTAGCCCTAATATTACAATTAATCAGTACAATTGAAGTAAATTAGCTTAACCTGAATGACTCCCCCCCGCCACCCCACCACCACCAACACACAAGACCCCCCAATACACCACCTCCCCCCCCCCCCCCCCCCTCCCACCAATATACACTGCAGGTCTAAAATACCAACACCCCAAACTAAGACATTATGTAATACAATGTAATGCTCCCCTTAATGTAACCAATTTTAAAGTGAACAGCGGTAACTTATTTTTATACTTTGATTCGCTCTCTGGCACACCAAATATGGCACGAAGAATTGACTGCCCCCCCCCAATTTCTTGATTTCCTCTGACCGGCTATTTCCTGTCACATTCTAAACTGGAAAGAACAATGCATTACAGTTTCTGTGCACTAAATCTGACTAACTGAGAAGTCCATCTTCACCGCGCAACTCCCATGTCATCGTAACCCATAGGATGTAAAAAACGCACAATGTCACCAAGCCGAACAAAAACGCACAATGTCACGACGTTTACAGAGCCGTGCTAATGCTACCCTGAATCTTCTCGTACTAATGGACCATTAAAACATATCTGGATACTGGTACTGGACTGGCCCAAATCTAAACATAACTGCTTGCAAAATTGCATAGTTACAAGTGACGACATATAATCTCATCTCTAGAAAACTTGGGCGACTTACTCATTGTAATTCCATGGACTCACTCCTGACTCTCGAGCTCCAGGTGACCTGAACCGTTATACTAACATTTCCGGGTTCGCAGTTCGCTATAGAGTGCACAACCGAACGAAATGATTTTACATAAACCTCAGTGTTAAACTTTGTCTTAAAAAAGTTTGTACGGTAAGTATAAAACAAAGAAATATTAGTTTAGGTATTCGTGTTCTGATAAATTAAACGTCTAGGTTCCTCATATAACACTAGATAGAAAAAAAAGTTTTGTGACTCCTCTGCTCAAAACTCCAACCACGGTAGCTTTTAGTTGAAATCAGCCGCGATTTTGCACTAAATATATCCCGGAAATTCTAATGTTTTTACCTATAACATATCAAAAATAAATTGATATTTTGAACCTAAATCTCAATATGAATTTCCAAATTGAACATAATTATGGTTATCTAGGAATAAGTTACCTGTCAGAAAAAAAAAAAACATTTTTCTACTTTTGAAATTCAATAATTAGCCAGGAGCCAATCGGCGGCCGGCTTAAAATTCTATCCTGGGCCTCAATATCTGAATCCAGTAACACAGGGGTCCATTTCGAAGGTCTTTTCTTTTAATTAGTTGGTTTTAATTCCCGATATAAACTAAAGTCCGTTCCTCATACATTTATTTAAGTTTAGATACTCTAGTATAGATTCTGGCGACTAAGTGTATGTCTCAGGAACACGCCTGTCATGGAAGTTCCTAAAGTGTGTTTCAGTCTTCTCTCTTGCATGAACCATGAAAAGAACCTTCAACTTTCCTTTATTTCAATTTATCAACAGTGCAACAAAACGACGATAACAAAAGAGGACAAACAAGATTACGTTTTAGAATATTGTGTTTTTTTGTTTGTTATTTGTTTGTTTGTTTGTGTTCGAGTATTATTAACGGTCCACGACGGACTACCTAATAAGCAAATTAGGGCCTTGAGCCTGATTTTGTAGAGGTTCAACAAGCGTGACAGTCAGGTCATCATCAGATCCATCCGCCAATGGAGATATTCCAAGCTAAGTAAGTTTGAATTGTGGAGACATTCATAGTTTGTAAGAAACTACATGAAGAAAAAGGAAGATTTTAGCTAAAGAAAAAATGGAGTAATAAATTTTCAACTAGTAGAAGCGCCGAGTAGGGGCTGCCAATTGTTGGAATCCAGGTATACTCAGGCCTCTTCGGACAACGAATTTAAATAAGAACCATATAACACAAAGAAATGGGTTGAGTTATTGAGCACAAAAGTAACATTTTAAGCCCATTGATAATTTCATTCAGCGCAAAGGTTATCGCATGGTAAACGGAAAAAGTAGCAAAAAAAATGAAAAACACAACAAATAGCAAACGGTACTACATGAAACCATAAAAAAGAATTGAGACTATTAAGTTTCGTGTAACTATCACTGCACGGATTTAGAATTATGGTCTGTTCCGAAAAAGGAACCTGTCTGTCAAAAAATATGATTATTTCAGCAAAGTTTTCTCTCAGGTTACAGAAAAAAGTCACAACCAGTGAAAGCACCTGAAAAAAAGCAAAAGGGCACTACTAGACCATACAGACCGAATGTGTTCAAATGTAAGTTTCATACGTAAATATCTCTCTGCTCTAGCAGGGTTTTAGAAGATTGAGTCACCGGAAACTGATTCTTACGCTAAGCCACAAAAAACTGCCATAAAAATCAGTATCATGTTTAAACCAAGAGTTAACAGAAAAAAGTAACAAAAAGTTTATAAAAAAAAAAAAAAAAAAAAAACTTTAAAAAAGTAGCAAAAGGCAAAACTACTAACTTAAGTACTACTAAACACCATTAAGGAATCATATTCCTTAGGGGAGATCTTGTGCTGATATCTTCAAAACCGGTTTTCTTTTTCCTTTTTCCCTTTCTTTTTCCTACCATATTCCCAGATAATGCTGCTGAGAAACGAACCTACTGGAAACACAAAGAATGAAGATATTTTTCATTCAAGCAATGCGCTTATCCTCCCATGGTTTACCATAAAAAAGAACAACAAAGAGTGAAAAAAACCTTAAAATAGACAAAAGGGCACTACTAGAACCAAAATAGAAAAGACCAATGACTGTCGAAGCAAGTATCCGTTTAAATCTCTCTTAACTACTCTCCCCAAACTGCACTTGATGGGTAATAAGAGTTAATCACCCGGGAAAACCATACGATGACGTGGTCGTACGGAGCAGTGACTTGGTAGGAGAACCCAATAGTATAGACCCCCAATCCTAACCAATCCCCTGCCAACATAACATTACCATTCTGTGGGCGGGGCGAGAATCAATAATCTAAAGAAAGCAAAACGCTATATTTTGGATATAATAGTACAAAATAGTATTTAATTGAAGATGATCTAGTTCTAAGTTCAATCTAAAACAAGATTCTAAAAGTACTATTCTACCCGCAGACGCGAATGTTTTTTTTTTCTCTAAACAAAAACAGATTGCATTCCGGTAACAAAAAAAAACTTACTTGACACAAAACCATTACAACAACAAATAAAAGTATGAGGCTTCTATACTTTATTTTCAATACAAGATAAACAATATGTAAAGAATAATGAAAATTGTGCAAATTGAATTGCACCTCGAAAAAATCCCAACACTATGTGCATACAACCAAGAGTAAATAAATTATTATATGTAATTATTTATTATTTGTATTTTTTGTGTTGATTTAGAACATATAAAAACACCACTTACATAAATCAGGTTATTGTGCAAATGAATTGCGTATGAGTTTATGCCTGGCTTCGCGCGAGTGCATGCATCTTTAATACATAAAGTAGACGAACTTTCTCTTTCCAAATTAAAAACATGGACATTTAATTAAATAAATGCATATCACCACTTTGGTCACTGGTACCTACCATAACAACTAATGGCAATACAGCTGCATAGAATTCAACCTATTTGGTATCCCATGTTTCAGGAGAGACAGAAAAAAAAAAAAAATGAAAAAAACACCCAAAGTACGCCATACCAGAATGAATTTTATGAATGAATGAATGTAACATAATATACCGATGCCCTTGTCTCCAATTTGTGATAGTAGTTAGTGTAGATATCTAAGTGACAATGAAAAAAATGGATTATAATTAGGATTGTAACATTTTAACGCTAGTTTATCAGTGGAGATATTTTATACGATTCACCTTTTATACCTTTTATAGACTTACCTGTACCCATTTAGTCACTAAATGTAGACAGCGATAATTAACACGGAGCGGTACTTACCGATAAGCGGATTAATTTACAGAGTAACCTACCATCTACTTACAATAGAAATTAAAAGATAAAATAAAAAAATCCATATTTTACGCAAAGGTGAAACATCTTATCAATTTATGAATGCTCAGAAATTACAAAACAACGTTCTGTAAAAATGGTAAAAGTTAAGAGTGACAGAAAACGAAATAGGGAGTTTGTTTTGAATATTTAATAAGATCGGTTTCTATCGTATAACCGTAACGAAATTGACTCGTCATAGTTAATTTCAAACAAGGTGCACAATGTGTAATCAAAGCTCCCCCTAATTAAGTCTATAACCTGATCGTTACATCCCCCATAGGTAAATTTGCCCTGATACAAAGGATTTTAGTGTTTGTTGTACAGTGTACTAATCCTACACTTACATCTACTTTTGTAAACTTTCAAATGGAAGTACTCTAGGGGAGTGATTGGTCTTTTTTTTCATTTCTGAGCTGTCTTCAGTTGTACTATGAGTAGATATGTTTCCAGGAGAGGATATAGACGTGAGTGATAGAAACTCCTGGAATAAGGACCCCTTTCACATTATAAGTATGAATGGTAACCGGTTAAACTTTTTTTTCAAACAGGGGATATGTGAAATTATGACAGTTTTTGTATAATATATTTTATATAAACCCCTATGGGTTCCACAGGGATCAATTAATTTACATGTATATAAATACAGTTACAGATATCCAATTCATGATACCTCTATTTGTGGCCTATTTATTTGTAGCTAATTGGCCGACTTTTCCTTTAACCACAAAGCCACACAATCACCCAATCTTATTTTTACGTAATGCAATTACATTATATTGTTACTATGCCAGGGGTTCTCAGAGCAATTCAGGGAATGTACACCCCTTTCTCATACCTCGATACTCCAGGGATTAAGTCTATAACTGATGTTACATACCACCCACAGGTAATGTCAATATCAAAGATTTCATTTTGTTACTGAGAGCCGTCGAAAGGATATTGAACATTCCTTTGTACAAATATCAGGGCATGCATTTCAAACCAACGGTGTATATATGTATTATAAATACTGTAATATATGATAGTTTGTTTATTAGTACTAGTATTTTTTATAATTATTTTTTTTATTTCCCAGAAATTTTTAAGGGATGCCAGGATTTGGACCCTATGTTCACCTCTCTTTCATCGTGTAATCTCTCGCATGATT
>NW_027188896.1:0-7362 GCF_041381155.1 Argopecten irradians | reverse complement strand
ATATTGGTTATTGGCACTAAGCATTATTGCTTTAAGTTCTGAGGCGCTTCTAAATTTGGTTTGGTGTGTTATATTAATGTCCTATTCAGACATGGCCATTTTTTGTTTTTGCCATTTAGGGACGACCTCCCAAATGTGCAATGTCTTGTAGTGTATGGATGCCTATATTTTTGGGGAGGCTGTGGTATATTCGCTCACTGAAAAATGGCGCCGAAGACTCTACATAAGCACATCCCACCTGGTCACATTATACTGACAACTGGCGAATAAGTCGTCCTACTCCCTTTATGTTGAGCGCTAAACAGGTGCAGAATGTTTCGGATAGGAAACAGAACCTAGAGCCTTCCTCATAACGCCAAACTGAAGTCAAAATTGAAGAGGTGACAAGGGAGACGGTAAGGAAAGTTATTTAGAATATTTTTTCGTTTACGGAAAGTGCCGAAGGTTCCCGATTGACTTTTCGGAGTAAGCTACATGAAATGCGCTAACAACATAATGACGTCACAATCAAGACCTTCCCGCAAGAGAGCTAACTCTGTAATATGGAATAAGGGTAGCAGGTACAATTCTAACGCCCTACTTGCAGAGCATACGTTTCAATATGAAAATGAATTCCATGAACCCATCAAAATCACTTACATTAGATTGGGGGCACGGCGAACGTGTCCTGAAAGATTAAAACCGGGCGATCTTAAACAACGTGCCCCATGAAGGGTGCAATAAAATTTCGCATTCTATCATTTGGCACGGACATGCAATATGAGATATTTGTGTAAATGTTGCTGGACATGGAAAAGCGAAATTTGATGTAAAGACGGCGCGAGTATCTATAGGTTGTTTTACCGTATATTTTCATCAGTTGCTACTTTCCGTTCCCTGTGCATTAAAAGCGTACATCGAAGTTCCTTTATATCATAAATAAAATCACATGTTGAAAGAGTCTGGACCGGGTTCATCAAGTGATATGATTAATTTAATGTCCGCTCCATCACATCTTGATATATAATATCAGAAAACATAACCCTGTTTAATAGTTTTTTTATGTTTCCAATTATTTTATTTCAGAAAAATTGTTTTCAGCAAGGTACAATGCCTTTTGTAAAGCTGCTCTGCGGTTTTTATGATAAATAAAACGTTTCAAATCTAATATACCCAACCTCGGAAACCGCATAGAGTCTCCACTGCGCTCTGTATATCAGACTGCAGCCTAGCTACATACATATGTTCGTAACCTACACATATAGTTCATTAATGTTTATCAGCGTATTTTGTCAATTGGAAGTTTGTTACGTTGGCTTATTATCATTAGTTTTTTATTTTATTTTTTTTTTATTTTCAGTCATTTTTTGGAGGATATGTGGGGGGTGTCTTAATGTGTTAGACTAATACACGTGTGTCCTGGGGCCCGGGGTTGATCTCTAGTTACAATGATGAATCGATGGACTGGTCTGGTACCGTAGGGCCGAGTTTTTATACCAAAAACCTTAACACGGTCACAATTAGTTGAACCTTACTTTATTAACTACTAATAATAGTTTATGATAATACAGGCACTTGTGATCTACGGAAGATTAGGTTCAGATATTCAGAATTGCACAGTATTGCCTATATCTGAGTCCTTGGTTATACATGTACGTGCATGTATGTACACCATCCCAAAAAATGTCTGTTTACGGTTACCCGACCGACCCTAATTTTTTTACCCCGATACTATTTTTTCCACTTTTCTACGAGAAAATAAAAAATAAATGTCGGGATTTCGATCTCAGACTCCGGTTCAGGCCATTACTTTAGAGTGAAAGACGCTAAAAAATCCCGACCTACCGACCTTATCTTTTTTTACGAATGTAACCCTAAACCACAGGCGTCTGCATCTGGTTTTGGAAAAAACAAGGAACAAGGTAAGACACTCCATGAACCGGAAGTTGAGGGTACGCTCCAATTCACTTAGAAATTAGACCAAATTTTACGAAAATATTGAGTGTCCGCTCGTTCAATCAACGTACCTTAATTAAGAATCCTCTTTTTGCAATGTATGTCAGGTTTTTGTCGCGAAGTTACGGTTTTTTAAATATGAAACAGGACACGAAGTATCCAAATAGTGGACGATGCATTCAAGCAAGCAGTTTTGCAAGTTGCAATCCGATTGGTTAATCAAATTAATTGACCAATCAGATTGCTTTTTGCAACTGCTCGCTTGAAGAGTCCCACAGTATCGGAGTGTCTCACCTTGTTCATATAGTAGGGGTAGGTTATTATATTTTTATCAAACCAGAAGCAGACGCCTGTGCCTAAACAGAGATACGTGTATATTGTTTTGGCCAAATAATTAAAATAACACTCATTCCGATTCGTGACAAATACATTTCAGCCTTAAACTTTAGGTCTATTAGTCTCGATGATTGTTATTGTATTTTCATCATTATTCGCAAGGACGTATATGAGATAATATACTTATAAATCCTTGTTATTCGTTACATATTTCTCGTTTACGGAAAGTGCCGAAGGTTCCCGATTGGCATCTCAAAAAGCGGGCCCTTTGGGTCTCTTACAATTGTTAAGCGTTCATGTGACTCGGATGCAAAAGGAAACAATATGGCGGCCACCAGCAAGGGATACCAAGGCACTGTGTGGTTCCAAAGGGAATTCGCGGTCTCCTCCAAAAAGAGAGGATGTCATCTCATTACAGATGAAGTAGTAGCTAAAGTTCCAGAAATCGCAAATATGCAAATCGGATTGCTGAATTTGCATAGTTAGTATACCCGAAATAAACTACTGTACATTTGTAAAAACCTTATGTAAAAGGAGCGGGTCGGTGTGACTCGTAAATAGTGTTAAATACTATCTCTGTCACTCAGCTGACGGAGCATGCTTCTTTGGCTCAGTCGGTACTACCGGGTAGAGCCGTAGATTTCCACGCCGGAGACCCGGGTTCGATTCCTGGTCGGGGCACTCGACAGGAATGTGTATTTTCCATGTTCTTCTACACTTACAATGTCCCTAACGTTATCTGTCTGTCTGTGTCTTATAAATCACTGATATTTCGGCCCTGTATTATAAAGTATTTGTTATGTATTGCCCTGTATTTGAAGTTCTTATGCTATTGTTTTCTTTTTTTATTAATCAATCATGTTTGACATGGGTTAATTGTTTAGGTAACCGTAACCTGTAAATAAACATGCCTTAGCTAATCCAATCAGCCAATAATATCAGATGTCGATATTGAGAAACTTATGATGGGCAATATCGACTTGACAGAATGATCAAAAGTGTCTCGATGTGTAATATCTCTAACATTGTTGGAGTATTGCCTTAGCTACATTGTACATTATATGTATATGCCCTTGCAGATATGTATGTATACACTGTATAATGAATGCACACATTGTCACCACATAAATATACTTACGATATTTTGTTTCAGTAAAACACACATCAGCCAGTCTGTGTTTAAATGAGGTGAGTGTTTTAAATATTACTCTAAAGACAAAATGTATTTTGGAACATGTTGAAAACTTACAATGTATCGCCATACAAATGGAACCACATGTAGCAAGTGGGCCATTAAACACCACTCTACTTTAACACCACTTACATTTCATTATTTTAATTTAGTTGTTTTTAAAATTCTGAGGAAGACAGCAAGACACTGAATTAATAATAAGCTTAAGGTTACATAAACTGTGCATATTTTTGGGAAACTTGACATTTATACTTGAAATTTTTAATGAACAAAATCCTCTTTACTGTATTGTTTTAATTGTCCTACACATGTATTTTCATATGTCAATTTTGTTAAGTCTGTTTGTATTGTTTTATTCCTAGAACTGGGATCCAGATGTGAGGTGAGTAAAAAATTTAAAAGTATTACAGAAGACTTTTGAAAAAATTGTTGTTTAAGTTAATTACCCTATTTCTATCTTCCAGCATAAGTTCAACATTACGGAAACCTGAATAAATAAATATCTTTTAATACATGATTTATACATGTATCTCTATAAACGATTTTTGCAGGGTTGACATGGAGATGATGCTCAACAAATTAGTTCCTGATGTAAGTACAAACATGTCTGTAAATGGATTCATAATCATTTAGTCATTATTTTTTTCAATTTGTTTTAAATTAAAAACATCTCAATACAGCTTAGATTTGTCCTAAGAAATTTATTATCCAATTTACACATACTCTGTCTTGTATTAATAATTATTATGCATAAACAGATAATGTTATCCTGAATGAAAGGAGGTTTTTGTATAATAGAGCTTGTGTTTCTTTTGAGGTGTAATATGAAAGAGAGTTTGTATTTTGGTCATTTCTTTAAATGGTACTACTGCAGATTAGCAGAACCTTTCTATCTTTTTAGGCTTTTGCAAAGAGAATTTTCACTTCTCACTTTGATAATGAACGATTTCATAGACATGAAAATGTATTATTGTCTTTTGACAGAGCACACCATTTAAACACTCCTGTGAGGGGCCGGATGATATGGTAAGAAAACAGACACAAATCTACTAAAATTTCAAAGTTACTTAAAGTTACCCAGGTGAAATGCTGTGATAATATCTTTATAAATTTTTCATTTTTTTTATCTTAAAAAAGTTTTTTTAAAACATGCATATACATACAAGTGTTTACTTACACAAAACTCTCATTCTCAGCTCATATTATAATGAATTTTTCTTGCAAAAGTACCATTCTAATTTTTAGCTCACCTGGTCCAAAGGACCGAGGTGAGCTTATGGGATACCGCAGCGTCCGGCGTCCGGCGTCGTCCGTAGTCCGGCGTCTGTCAACAATCGACTTCTTCTCCATAACCGCTGGTCGGATTTCAATAAAATTTGACTGGTAGCATCCTTATGGGCTACTAACTGAAAATTGTACAAATGATGGGGCTGACCCCCCGGGGCCTGAGGGGCGGGGTCAAATGGGGACAATTTGGCTATTTCCATATAAACGACTTCTTCTCTGAAACTAAGCATGAGATAGCACTCATAATGCATTTGTAGTATCGTTACAGGGTGGGGATTCAAAATTGTACAAATGATGGGGCTGACCCCCCCGGGGGGCTGAGGGGAGGGGTCAAAAGGGGTCAATTTGGCTATTTCCATATAAACGACTTCTTCTCTGAAACCAAGCATGGGATAGCACCCATAATACAATGATATCATCCTTATAGGGTGGGGATTCAAAATTGTGCAAATAATGGGGCTGACCCCCCGGGGGCCTGAGGGATGGGGTCAAAAGGGGCCAATTTGGCTATTTCCATATAAACGACTTCTTCTCTGAAACTAAGTATGGTATAGCACCCATAATGCAATGGTAGCATCCTTATAGGATGGGGATTCAAAATTGTGCAAATGATAGGGCTGACCCCCCGGGGGCCTGAGGGGTGGGGTCAAAAGGGGTCAATTTGGCTATTTCCATATGAATGACTTCTTCTCTGCAACTAAGCATGGTATAGCACCCATTATGCAATGGTAGCATACTTATAGTGTGGGGATTCAAAATTGTGCAAATGATAGGGCTGACCCCGGGGGGCCTGAGGGGGGGGGTCAAAAGGGGTCAATTTGGCTATTTCCATATAAATGACTTCTTCTCTTCAACTAAGCATGGTATAGCACCCATAATGCAATGGTAGCATCCTTGTAGGCTGGGGATTCCAAATTGAGCAAATGATAGGGCTAACCCCCGGGGGCCTGAGGGGCGGGGTCAAAAGTGGTCAATTTCCATATAAATGACTTTTTCTCTGCAACTTAACATGGGATTGCTCTCATAATGCAATAGTTACATCCTTATAGGGTTTGGATTCAAAATTTTGCAAATGATGGGGCTGACCCCCCCCCCGGGAGCCTGAAGGGTGGGGTCAAAAGGGGTCAATTTAGCTATTTCCATATAAACGACTTCTTCTCTGCAACTAAGAATGGTAGAGCACTTATGATGCAACGGTAGCATCCTTATAGGGTTGGGATTTGAAATTGTACAAATGATAGGGCTGACCCCCCGGGGCCTTAAACGGCAATAGATGTGAGGTCAAAAAGGTCAATTAGGCTACTATTTTCATATAAATGACTTTGTCTCTGAACCTATGTATTGGATAGCATATTTGTATGGTATCAATAGCATCATTGTATGGTTGTGATTCAAAATTAAACTTTGGGAGTCAATTTTGCTTATTTTTCTAATTGTCAGATTCTTGTGATAATTACTAATAAAAAAACAGGTGAGCGATACAGGCCCTCTGGGCCTCTTGTTCTAAATAAAAACATATTATAAAACATAATACATGATATTTATAACTCAATGAAATGTGCTGTGATATTATGCAGATGGAGAAAACATTGTCTAAATTAGTGGAATGGTTACAAATCTAGAGGTTGCAGATTAATGTTTTTAAGACTGGTTAAAATTTTGTTTTGTCTTGTTTCTTAGCCAGAATAAGTATAATGTTCTCACTGAAATTTGATTAAAATGATGCCTTTTTATACTTTTTCTACATCCAGCCAGCACATGTCAAGGCAGCATTTTTAGGGGCATCAGTGAATGTTCCTATAACAGATGGAAAACTGAACACTGGCACTTGGCAGGGGATCTGGTTGTGTGAACATCGGAATCATGCAGGTAGTACTTAAATACATACCTAATTTTTTAAATAATGATTATTTATTCTCCCCATATTAAAGGATTATTTTGCCGTTGGAGGGAGGTATTGATTATGACGTTGTGTATTTGCAAGCACAATTTCATATATTTTAGGGAAAATGACATAAATTTCTGTTACAAATTTATGACAATCTTCCACATGGGAGGTAACCCTGTAAGGATTGGATGACAAAATACTCAAAACTAAAAAGAAAAGGGAGATAACCATTTTTTATCACGATATGAAAAAAATGTAATTGAGTATATAAAAACCAACATGTCATATTCTAAATTTGAAGTAAACTGCATGTATTTGGTTGAAAAAATTGTTATCAAAATTGGAAATTTATCATTCTCTTTGTTTAGAAATTAATTTGAAATAAGTTGTACAGGTTTTATCTTTGGGATGTTTTACTATCTTTGTGATGTTTTACTATCTTTGGGATGTTTTACTTTATTACAGGAAAAAGAAATCTGGTTGCTACAATACAAGGAGCCTTAAAGTGATATGAACTTATTATGTTCTTCTACTTAGGGAAAGACATGTACTGCAAACTATTGGACATTGTAAAATTATGAAAATGATAAGGAGTTTGTGGTGCTGCCATGGCCGTCAGGGCATCCGCATCTACTCAATTTGCCAGTTGTTGAAGACGTTTCATGAACTTTTGAGTTGAAGAAATTGTAAATATATTTAGTCAATGAAACCATTAGGCTTGAAT
>NW_027188895.1:0-7364 GCF_041381155.1 Argopecten irradians | reverse complement strand
GTTCTATGCCTTGATATTTTGGGTGAGTACCTACCTGAATAAACTATCGATATGATGAGTCCTAGTTGTAGTTCTAGCCTTGGATATGTTGGTGAGAACCTACCGAATACCCTACCGATTAAACTACGATTGATGACAGTCTAGTAGTACAGTTCTAGCCTTGGATATGTTGGTGAACTACCTACAGGAATAACTACGATTGATAAGTCTAGTAAGTAATTTCGAGCCTCTGGATATTTGGTAGTGAGTACCTACTAGAATAAACTATGATTGATGAGTCTCGATAGTTTGTTTTAGCCATGGCATATGTTGGTAATTACCTACAAATAACTTACGATTGATGAGTCTAGTAGTAGTTCCGATAGCCTTGATGATATGTTGTGTGATTACCTACCAAATAACTACGATTGATGAGTCTAGTAGTAGTTCTAGCCTTGGATATGTGGTAGAATTACATACCTGATTAATTACCGCATTGATTGAGTCTAGTAGTAGTCTTAGCCTTGGATTGTCGTTGGTATTACTACAAAATTAACTTACATTAGATGAGTCTGTAAGTAGTACTAGCCTTGGATATGTTGGTGGGTACCTACCGAATAACTACGATTGATGAGTCTAGTAGTAGTTCTAGCCATTTAATATGTGGGGAGAATACCTACCAAATAACTACGATTGTTCGTGCCTTGGATAAGTCTAAGTACCTAGTTCTATCCCTGGAGTCGAAGTATGTGGTGTTGGTTCCTACCGAATAACTATGATTGATGAGGTCTAGTAGTAGTTCTAGCCTTGGATGTAGTAGTGGTAGCTTTAGAGTACCTACCAAATAACTACGATTGATGTGTCTAGTAGTAGTTTATCCAGCCTTAGTGATATTGTTTTCGGTGCTGAGTACCTACTGAATAATTATGATTGATTAGAGATGTAGTAGATAGTTCTAGCCTTTGATATGTTGGTGAGTACCTACCAAATAACTATGATTGATGAGTCTAGTAGTAGTTCTTAGCCTTGGATATTGTTGAGTGAGTACCAACCGAATAACTACGAGACTTGATGAGTCTAGTAGAAGTTCTAGCCTTTTGATATGTTGGTGAATACCCTGACATTGTTGGCGATAACTACGAATGATGAGTCTAGTAGTAGTTCTAGCCTTGGATATGTTGGTGTAATACCTACCGATTAACTACGATTGATGAGTCTAGTAGTAGTTCTAGCCTTGGATATGATGGTGAATACCTACCGAATAACTACGATTGATGTGTCTAGTAGTAGTTCGCGCCTTGGATATTTGGGTGAGTAATTACTGAAAAACTATGATTGATGAGTCCAAGTAGTAAGTTCTAGCCTTTGATATATGTTGGTGAATACCTACCGAATAACTACGATTGAGGAGTCTAGTACCTAGTTCTATCCTTGGATATGATTGGTGAAAGGTAGTACCTACCGAATAACTACGATTGATGAGTCTAGTAGTAGTTCTAGCCCTACAAATAAACTACAGGTTATATGTTGGTGAATACCTACCAAATAACATTCGATTGATATGATTTAGTAAGTAGTAGTTCTAGCCTTGGATATGTTGGTGAAGTCACCTACACGATAACTACGATTGATGAGTCTATAGTAGTAGTTATCTAGCCTTGGATATGTGGTGTGGATACCTAACCGAAATAACTACGATTGATGAGTCTAGTTGTAAGTTCTAGCCTTGGATAGTGTTGGTGATGTACCTACCGAATAACTAACTACAATTGATGCGTGTCTAGTAGTAGTTCATAGCCTTGGATATGTTGGTGAGAATACCTACCGAATAACTACGATTGATGAGTCTAGTAGAGCTAGTTCTAGCCTTGGATATGTTGGTGATTACCTACCAAAATAACTACGATTGATGAGTCTAGTAGTAGTTCTAGCCTTGGATATGTTTGGTGAGATTCCTACCGAATAAACTAACGATTGATGAGTCTAGTAGTAGTTCTAGCATTGGATATGTGGGTGAATACCCTACCCAATAACTACGATTGATGAGTCTCAGTAGTAGTTCTAGCCTTGGATATGTTCGGTGATAACCTACCGAATAACTACGATTGATGAGTCTAGTAAGTAGTTGAGCCTATAGATATGTTGGTGATTGATAGCCTACCAAATAAACTACGAATGATGAGTCAAGTAGAAGTTCTAGCCTTGGTAGTAGATGTTGGTGAATGATACCTACCGATCGAAAACTACGATTGATGAGTCTAGTAGTGTTCTAGTAGTAGTGTCTTTAGCCCAATGGATATGTTGGTGATAATACCTACCGAATAACTACGATTGATGAGTAAGTAGTAGTAGTACTAGTAGCCTTGGATATGTTGGTGAATAACTACCGAATAACTACGATTGATGTTTGTCTAGTAGTAGTTTCTAGCCTTGGATATGTTGGTGATATACCTACCGAATAACTACGATTGATGAGTCTAGTAGTAGTTCTAGCTTGGATATGTGGTGAATAACCTACCGAATAACTACGATTGAAGAGTCTAGTAGTAGTTCTAGACCACTGGATAATGTTGGTGAAGTTACCTACCAAATAACTAGATTGATGAGGTCTAGAATGAGTTCTAGATTTGTGAATAGATAGTAGTATGATTGATGAGTCTAGTAGTATAGACTTGGTTAATATTAAATCGTACATACCGAATAACTACGATTGATGAGGTCTTAGTAGTAGTTCATAGCCTTGGATATGTGGGTGAGTACCTACCGAATAACTACGATTGATGAGTCTAGTAGTAGTTCTAGCCTTGGATATGTTGGTGAGAACCTACCAATAACTACGATTGATGAGTTTCTAGTAGTAGTTCTAGCCTTGGATATGTTGGTGAAGTACCTACCGAAATATACTACGATTGATGAGTCTAGTAGTAGTTCTAGCCTTGGATATGTTGGTGAATACCTACCGAATAACTACGATTGATGAGTCTAGTAGTAGTTCTAGCCTTGGATATGTTGGTTGATACCTACCAAATAACTAACTATGATTGATGAGTCTAGTAGTAGTTCTAGCCTTGGATATGTTGGTGAATACCTACCGAATAACTACGATTGATGAGTCTAGTAGTAGTTCTAGCCTTGGATATGTTGGTGAGTACCTACCAAATAACTACGATTGATGAGTCTAGTAGTAGTTCTAGCCTTGGATATGTTGGTGAGTACCTACCGAATAACTACGATTGATGAGTCTAGTAGTAGTTCTAGCCTTGGATATGTTGGTGAATACCTACCGAATAACTACGATTGATGAGTCTAGTAGTAGTTCTAGCCTTGGATATGTGGTGAATACCTACCGAATAACTACGATTGATGTAGTCTAGTAGTAGTTCTAGCCTTGGATATTTGGTACTATCGAGTAACTACTACCGAATAACTATCGATTGATGAGTCTTGTAGTAGTTCTAGCCTTGGATATGTGGGTGAATACCTACCGAATAACTACGATTGATGAGTCTAGTAGTAGTTCTAGCCTTGGATATGTTGGTGAATACCTACCGAATAACTACGATTGATGAGTCTAGTAGTAGTTCTAGCCTTGGATATGTGGGTGAGTACCTACCGAATAACTACGATTGATGTATCTAGTAGTAGTTCTAGCCTTGGATATGTGGGTGGATACCTACCGAATAACTACGATTGATGAGTCTAGTAGTAGTTCTAGCCTTGGATATGTTGGTGAGTACCTACCGAATAACTACGATTGATGAGTCTAGTAGTAGTTCTAGCCTTGGATATGTTGGTGAGTACCTACCAAATAACTAAAAGATTGATGAGTCTAGTAGTAGTTCTAGCCTTGGATGATGTTGGTGAGTACCTACCCTATAAACTAACTTCTAGATTAGATGAGTCTAGTAGGTAGTTCTAGCCTTGGATATGTGTGGTGAGTACCTACCGCAATAAAACTACGATTGATGAGTCTAGTAGTAGTTTGGTTGTAGGCCTTGGATATGTTGGTGAGGTAACCTACTACCAAATAACTACGATTGATGTGTCTAGTAGTAGCTCTATGAATATTAGTTGGTGAGTATTCCGAGAAATGGATATGAGTCTGGTGAGTACCTAATACGATTAAACTACGATTGATGTTCTAGAGTATTCTAGCCTTGGATATGTTGGTGAATACATACCGTAATAACTACGATTGATGAGTCTAGTAAGTAGTTCCAGCCTTGGATATTTTGGTGAGTACCTACCAAATAACTATGATTGATGAGGTCTAGTAGTAGTTCTAGCCTTGGGATATGTTGGTATTACCTACCAAATAAAACTACGATTGATGAGTCTAGTAGTAGTTCTAGCTTGGATATGTTGGTGAATACCTACCAAATAACTACGATTGATGAGTCTAGTAGTAGTTCTAGCCTTGGATATGTTGGTGAGTACCTACCGAATAACTACGATTGATGAGTCTAGTAGTAGTTCTAGCCTTGGATATGTTGGTGAATACCTACCGAATAACTACGATTGATGAGTCTAGTAGTAGTTCTAGCCTTGGATATGTTGGTGAGTACCTACCGAATAACTACGATTGATGAGTCTAGTAGTAGTTCTAGCCTTGGATATGTTGGTGAATACCTACCGAATAACTACGATTGATGTGTCTAGTAGTAGTTCTAGCCTTGGATATGTGGGTGAGTACCTACTGAATAACTATGATTGATGAGTCTAGTAGAAGTTCTAGCCTTTAATATGTCGGTGAATACCTACCAAATAACTACAATTGATGAGTCTAGTAGTAGTTCTAGCAGTGGATATGTTGGTGAATACCTACCGAATAACTACGATTGATGAGTCTAGTAGTAGTTCTAGCCTTGGATATGTTGGTAATTACCTACCAAATAACTACGATTGATGAGTCTAGTAGTAGTTCTAGCCTTGGATATGTGGGTGGCTACCTACCCTATAACTACGATTGATGAGTCTAGTAGTAGTTCTAGCCTTGGATATGTGGGTGAATACCTACCGAATAACTACGATTGATGAGTCTAGTAGTAGTTCTAGCCTTGGATATGTGGGTGAATACCCTACCGAATAACTACGATTGATGATGAGTCTAGTAGAGGCGGCTAGTTCTAGCCTTGGATATGTTGGTAGAATTACCTACCAAATAACTACGATTGATGAGTCTAGTAGTAGTTCTAGCCTTGCATAGCTTACGGTATGTGATACCTACCGAATAACTACGATTGATGAGTCGATAGTAGTTCTAGCCTTTGGCATATGTTGGTGAGTACCTACCATAATAACTACGATTGATGAGTCTAGTAGTAGTTCTAGCCTTGGATATGTTGGTGAATACCTACCGAAAAACTACGATTGATGAGGTCTAGTGTGATTAGTAGTAGTTAGCCTTGGATATGTGGGTGAGTACCTTAATATGTCGAATAACTATGACGACGATTGATGTCTAGTAGTAGTTCTAGCCTTGGATATGTTGGTGAATTACCTACCGAATAACTACGATTGATGAGTCTAGTAGTAGTTCCTAGCTTTGGAGTATGTGGTGGAGTACCTACCGAATAACTATGATTGATGAGTCTAGTAGTAGTAGTTCTAGCCTATGGATATGTTGGTGAATACCTACCAAATAACTACGATTGATGAGTCTAGTAGTAGTTCTAGCCTTGGATATGTTGGTGAATACCTACCGAATAACTACGATTGATGAGTCTAGTAGTAGTTCTAGCCTTGGATATGTTGGTGATTACCTACCAAATAACTACGATTGATGAGTTAGTAGTAGTAGTTCTAGCCTTGGATATGTGGGTGAATACCTACCAAATAATACGATTGATCAAGTCTAGTAGAGAGTTCTAGCCTTGGATATATGTTGGTGATTACCTACCGAATAACTACGATTGATGAGTCTAGTAGTAGTTCTAGCCTTGGATATGTTGGTACGAAGTACCTACCGAATAACTACGATTGATGAGTCTAGTAGTAGTTCTAGATCTAGCCTTGGATATGTTGGGTGAGTACCTACCGAATAACTATGATTGATGAGTCTAGAAGTAGTTCTAGCCTTTAATATGTCGGTGAATACCTACCAAATAACTACAATTGATAAGTCTAGTAGTAGTTCTAGCAGTGGATATGTTGGTGAATACCTACCGATTAACTACGATTGATGAGTCTAGTAGTAGTTCTAGCCTTGGATATGATGGTGAATACCTACCGAATAACTACGATTGATGTGTCTAGTAGTAGTTCTAGCCTTTAATATGTGGGTGAATACCTACCAAATAACTACGATTGATGAGTCTAGTAGTAGTTCTAGCCTTGGATATGTTGGTGAATACCTACCGAATAACTACGATTGATGAGTCTAGTAGTAGTTCTAGCCTTGGATATGTGGGTGGATTCCTACCGAATAACTACGATTGATGAGTCTAGTAGTAGTTCTAGCCTTGGATATGTTGGTGGATTCCTACCGAATAACTACGATTGATGAGTCTAGTAGTAGTTCTAGCCTTGGATATGATGGGTAATACCTACCAAAAAACTACGATTGATGAGTTCTAGTAGTAGTTCTAGCCTTAGGATATGTTGGTGATTACCTACCGAATAAACTACGATTGATGATGAGTCTAGTTAGTTGTTCTAGCCTTGGATATGTTGGTGAGTTACCTACCAAATAACTACGATTGATGAGGTCTAGTAGTAGTTCTAGCCTTGGATTATGTTGGTGATTACCTAACCTAAATAATACGATTGATGAGTCTAGTAGGTAGTTCTAGCCATTTTGATATGTCGGTGAATACCTACCTGAAATAACTACAATTGATGAGTCTAGTAGTAGTTCTAGCCTTGGCTATGTATGGTGTAATACCTACCCGAATAACTACGATTGATGAGTCCTAGTAGTAGTTCTAGCTCTTGGATATATGTTGGTGAATACCTAATGAATAACTACGATTGATGAGTCTAGTAGTAGTTCCTAAGCTTGGATATGTTGGTGAGTAGTAATTACCGAAAAACTATGATTTGATGAGTCTAGTAGTAGTTCTAGCCTTGGATATGTTGGTGAGTACTCTACCAAATAACTACGATTGATGAGTCGTAGTCGTAGTTCCTAGCCTTGGATATGTTGGTGGATACCTACCCGAATAAAGTACGATTGATGAGTCTGAAGCAGTAGTTCCAGCCTTGGATATGTTGGTGCGTAACCTACGGAATAATTAATAATGATCAGTCATTGATAGAGAAATTCCTAGCTCTTCGCATATGTTTGGTAATTACCAACCAAATAACTACACGATTTGATGAGTCTAGTAATAGTTCTAGCCATGGTATATGTTGTTATTACCTAGCAAATTAACTACGCATTGATG
>NW_027188894.1:0-7426 GCF_041381155.1 Argopecten irradians | reverse complement strand
ACAAGTAAATTAGCGCTAGACATTTGAAGTGCAAACTGATTAGTCTTGACACATTGCGTATATAGTATAAATAAAAACAATCCAATGTGGTTAATGGCATGTATACTTTTTTTTCCAAAATAGCATATCCATTTTCTTCACAGAGGAAGAAGAGTTTTATCTCTCTTACAAACGTGCATTACCATTATTCTTTTTTTCTTTTGACGTGACAACAGTAATACCGAATGATTTTTTTAAAATACTTTTAACCTTTCCCCATATATGAATTATTGTACACATTCCCAATTAAGAATTCATAAAAAAAATAACTTTTACACATTCCTTTCCCCCATTATGAATTCAAATGTACACTACATTCCCATTGATGAATTCAAATTCATATACACATAACCCAATTAAATTCATGATATACACAACATTCCCATTATGAATTCATATAGTACACATTGCCCATTTATGAATTCAAATTTTCATATACATATTCCCATTTGTAAGAATTCAAATTATCATAAAACACATTCCCAAAATTATCAATTCACAGATACACATTATCTACCTTACATGAAGAATTACGCTATCAATGATTTTATTGTGATTTAAACAAAAAACCGTAGACCTTTAAGTTACAGATCATGTAGGCTAGATTCATTTGAATTCATGGCAAAATGAATTCAGTTTGACATTGTAATCATAACACTTTCTTTTAAACTCAGTTTAATTCCGGAATCCATATACACAGAATATTCAATATCTCGCCCATAATGAATTACGCTATCAATTTTTTTGTTTAAAACGGTCGTAGATTATGCAACATTGTATGCAAATTGTATACATGTATCAAACCAAATTTCTTTTCGCGGATCCAGAATCTAATCGCGGGTTAAGACATGCCAAATTGTATACTGTAAACGGGGGGCGGGTTTCTTTCGCGGGGGCCCATAATTCCACGATTTCAATCTCTTAAAACGATTTCAGACAGCGTAAGGTTAATATTTGGGTCTTTTAAAAAACAAATAGTAGGATTTCACTTATTGCCAGTGATTCCCAGTATCAATGATGAAATACTTGTATGATTATAGAAAGTTCAGCCAAGAGGTTCGCCCGAAACATTGTTTTACATCCTCGGGATATTTTTTTGATTCCACATCGCGTTATCCTATCTCGCAGAAATAAATCTCTCGCCACAGCCCGAGACAAGATATAGCATTCGCGGTTTACCCAGTGATTGACTGAAAAAACAGAAGGAAGGTCTTGTCTATTATTTACGATTCGTTTGTGAAAGAAGAAGATCTTATGTTATACATTCCGCGCCTTCGTGTATTTAAACATTGTTCAGAAACGCAAGGAGGCCTGTATACAAAAATACGTTGATATATTTCAACATCAATACAAAATGTTATCATCATGTTAAATTCTAAATGCACCACACGGAAAAAGCATGGTTTTTGCGTGGGACAAAAGCGTTATTTTCCCGCTGATTTTGGAAATTCATCACTATTGGCCAGCACGAATCATTCAGAATCCCGGGCGAGTAATTTATTCAAATATTAATTATTTATTTTATGAAACTTATATCGTGCTTCGCCACCACAAGTGTTGTTGAAATTCATTTTACTTGTTTAAGTATTCTTTACTGCGTCCAAATTTCCTCCCCTCGGTGAACCTCAATGCGATTACGCATCTTAATACATTTTAATCATGGTTCTGACTGGTCCTTTTTATAGTTTGGCCCTTGCTTACCCTCAATGTCCTACACGCGTCTCAGTAGTATTGCTCCCTTAATAACGATTAACCTTGGGTACTCACGATTATTATACTTTTCAGCTATCTTATGTTGGTTTAATTTAAAAGGAATGATTTTTCACATCCAACATTATACCCTGATGAACTATCTTTCTAACCCCTCTGAAAGCTTGGAATTTCACAATAAATAATACGAGTGTGTATCTTCTGACATGTGCGTGAGAAGAAAAACATCAAAATAGGTTAATCAGTTTCTATGTCTCAGTTTACTTGACGCTTATACGTATTTATTCTTGTTTCTACATGCGTCGATATTCAATCCCATACCAACTTCGCTTTATTGTTATTGATTCTCTGTTAGAAAGAATCATTCGTAGTAGTTATTGCTCAATGAAAATTGAATCATGCGATTCTAGTATAGAGGGGAGAACAGTAACCGCCGAAAATATTGTTACCATTGGTATCTTTGAATCATGTAAAAGTGGGTATTTATTAACTTTTTATGCTGATATAACCTAGGTATTAAAATATTTGTGCAGTTCCTGTTCTCATCAATAAGTTCATTTACTAAACGACTGGAATTAAATTTTTCATCTCTGGTCAATTACACACAATAGCATGTTCCTACTAGGTGTATAAAACCTAAATTATTTTTCCCCCGCGAACGAAAATCGATTTTCGCGGGCAGAACCGTATAATGATTTCCGTAATTATATATCTCCAACACTCGACATTATGTTTTTCAACTCTACAATTACAATATATCTGATATTTTATGAACTTACTTATTAATAAGCCGCTAAACATCCCTCGTTTTAGGCACACGAATCGAGAAAGTTAAGTCATACGCACGGTATATATAAGTATGCTCGTCCTTACGAGTATCTCAACTTCCTTTTCCCACGCATTTGCGTGTTTTTTTTTTTTCTATTATCATCCGGTCGTTTTGTGCCCCCAACCTTGGAATAACTGAAATTACTTAATAGTACGTTTTGAAGCAATGGTGTCTCGCAATTCCAGACAATAGTTGATTTTCTTTTTCTATTCTAATATTATATTTTCACTGATCCTTTAGGGTTTTATTCTAGGAGGAAAATAAAAAACAAACGGTTCCAAAATGATAAATGCATTGTTCCATTCACCAATTTCTTTCTCCCGTTTTTATTCAGGTTTGCCTATTACGGATTGTTTGTGAAACCTTTGTGTGTTACCCGCCGCAACCTCACTGTTTGAATTTTACACAGTTTATGTTTCCGCTTTAATCGTGACAGTCGGAGATACATACTGTGATTTGTATCGGCGATTGAGTATACTGTTCACTCCCATGCGTTCTTATTTGAAACATTTTCTTGTATACTACACTTCATTCTGACAATAGACACATAAGTTCCTCATCGTGACACTTTTACTTATTTCTGCTTACATTTTTATACTTTGACAATCTACAGTTGAACATTCATTGGCATAAGGGGAAAGTACTCCGAATATTCTTTAACAAGTTTGGTCATTTTCCTCTGTTTAGACATTGCTGAACGAGCACATTGTTCTTAAGAAAGACTATCTGATATTGTTATTCAAGTTTTAATGATTGGCGAGGTGTAACCAGTCGATTCATGTCAGCACTGGTCTCGCCTGGTGTCATGATACGGGGTAAGATTACCGAAGTTGTTAAATGTAATTCTCATATCTTACACAAACTCAGTTTAATATTTGTGTGGTTCCTGGTACAAACATATTTGCTTACATGGTTTTTCATATATGTTTTAATGAGGTTAATTTAAGTCTATCCTTGTCCTATATTAATCTGTAGAAGAGATATTATAGCTCAGATTACTGACAGCGATATAAATACTGCCTCCGGATTGATTTTTAATGTTGTCAGAATTAGTTTGGTATTCACGCTGTTATATGCAAGACCTACTTGATAAGACTTGTGTTATCGGCGCGTGGTGGGAGGGGACATAGTTGTGAATGACAGGCGGTGGCCGAGTGGGTATTTGAAACGCAACCCACACAAAACTTGTTGAACGTTTCTCTTATTAGAATTCCTTCGATGTCAGTCACCTGAACATATACGCACCCGTACACTCTCATCAGGACAAAGAGCATTTGACTCATATCTTGGAAGTGGTTGACCAGATGTATTCACCGAAGTCCAGGTTGCTTCCTTTATTTTTAAATATGTACTTAGCAGTCGTCGTTGTTTATTTTTTAGCGGTCCTCTACTTTGTCAATAATTAACTGTTAATATGCTCCAACTTTTTGGATAGGGCAAGGTGCTCGCTGTAAGAAGGTTAAAGTGCTCGACACGTCATGTCTTATCATATAACATCAAATTCTTGGAAGTCGTTTCCAGTGGCTATAAAAACATAAAATACAAGCATGACTAATATGGCCTCGTAACAATACTCATTACCTTTCTAGACAGGGGGACAACAAGGCTATGGTGTTATTTACTTTGCATTACTAAGACGTCTGTTCTAGCACATAACGGACGTGTAAGGAACCTAAATTTGCATTTACGTTATCTGCTAGATTTATGTAATCGTGATATCATTGTCTGCTATAAGGTCTGTAAAATGAACACCATAACGCTTTTGCCATGCTGACGTTGCTTAGTATCACATGTGGTGGATAACAGCTAATGACCTGTAAAAGATCTTCTTTTTCGCATTGGGTCGGTGACTGTCATTTCGCGTATAAAGCATCAATAACACTGTAGTCACATTTTTCAATTTACCCATGATTTCACATTTAACTTTTCGCTTTCTATTTGACTGGTCCCAGGCATCTATGATTCTGCTTTATTCCTTTTTATATATTCCTGAAACATTTTCTGCGGCAATTGATTTTCGTATTTTTTAATCTCCGGATTTAAATTTATAAATACTATTCAGTTTCAGAATATATTTTACAGACAAACAAGACATACAAAAGCAACACACAAATACACAAAAAGACAGTTACCAAAAGAAATTCAAAAAACCAATAAAACAACAGCAAAAATTATATGATGTCCTCCCCTGATACGGTTTTTGTAAGACTCTCACGATGTGAAATTGTTAATTTTATCTCCGGAATTTAAATAGCACAAAAATAAAATGACATGGTTTTACTGAATAATTCCCGAGAATTATGGGTCATCGTAAAAACACACTTAATGCTGTATTCTTATTTTATATAAATAATTTATAAAATAGCTTTACATAGCGTTTCCTTTAACTAGTCGATATTAGTCTAAGAAGTTAATCTACTATGTTTTGATTGACAAAAAGGTTTTAAGGAGTTTAGACAGAGAATTTTTACATTCCACATCAAATCCTGAAAAATATATTCAAATATATAATAATGATATTCCGGTAACCTAATTTATCTATTTCATAATTCTGTTAACATTTACAATTCATTCGTCGATTAAACAGTGTATTGTCATAGAAGGCTTTTATAAAGTAAGATCTTACCGCTTGTTTAATTTTAACCCAGTATTCAAAATTTTTTTCAATTTGACTTCATTATGCAAGATAGTATACACTAATTCGCTATAATGCAAAAACATATCATAACAAATGGTTTTCAGGGAGGTTATTTACCTACTATTTTAAAAAGAAATTAAGCCCCACTAAAAAAGTTAAAATTGGATGATCTCCTAAGGCTTCTAACTTTATGAAAACCTCAGATTTCAGTAGGTTTTCTTTTAAGTAAATCTACTAGATGACAAGCTATTCAATTAGACATTACAGCTGATATAATTCTGCGTCATCTCTTCTTGGCATTCCATAGGTTCAAAAATGCCTAGTTGTTTTCTGCTCCTCGTCCTCTGTCACAAAATCTCCATCGTCATCAGTGGTCGCCAAGCTATTGACATTGGTTCTGATTTCAACACCACGACAATCTCCAGAACTTGTGGTCAGTATAGTGGTAGCCAATCCACTACTCTATTGATCTTGACTATAATTCCAAGTCGCCCCTGACGATGCCATAACCAACAAGATGCTTTTCAGCAGTATCTTCACCAGTTTTCTCTCAAGGTGTTTGAGGCTGATGACATTGCCTTTCCACGTACCCGTAAATGGTGCAGGAATCTGTTCGTTGATTGAGCTGGGAACCCCCTGCATCCAACCTCGACTGCAAACAGCCATGCCTTCAATCCTTTCTCTTTTCAATCTGCTATTAGATCCGCACACTTCAAATTCTTCATTTCATGAGCCTCTTCACAATTTTCTTCCCAAGGTACTGTGAGCTCCACTACAATGATAGTTCTGGACTGGTTTGATACCAGAACCATATCGGGACGTAATGTAATCTCCACTATTGGATTTCAGCTTCTAGTCATTTCCTCTATCCAGTAACGATGTTGTGGCTGTCTTCTTCTACTCCACTGTCTCGCCCTCCCTTATAATGATCTTCATATTACCAGGTGTTGACTTTGGGCGCTTCTTTCTCTTTTCTTCCTCTGCAATGATTGCCAGCTCGCCTAGGACCTTATCGTGAGGCCATTTGTAGCGGCTTTGTCACAACGATGTCTGACATCCTGACATGATGTGGGCCATTGATCCCTGGCTCCCACAGAGCTGACATGATGGGTCCTCAATAAGTCTCCACTGACGAAGATTTTCTGGGGACGGCACTGTGTCATATACAGCTCTTAACAGGAATGCTATCCTGTTCTGGTCCTTTCTCCATACTTCTTACTAAGATAGTTCCATACGTATCACAAACTGAACATAATCTCAGTAATAAAACGGTGATTTATTAAAAAAAATATTCATAATTCTTAAATGAACTTTTCTTCCTTTTTCGGCTACATGTTTGTGTGTTTTGTTAAATTTACTCATTTAAATTCGTTTAAACTTCTATTTTGTTATTTTCACAGTAATAATTTTCATCTTCCTTAATTCGACTACCATTTCTTAAAATCATATACAAACGGCTGGTTTTTTCCCGTTCATGAAATGTAGGTTTTCATTTATCATTGTACGTGTGTAAAACATTTACAACAAGGACTGCACAGCTAGTGCCCTCGGGGGAGAGCGTGGCATAGCGTGTTATGTGATTAATCAAAGCACACGACAAATTGCGAGAAGGAAATATTGTCGAATATCACTCGTTAATGTATAATAATAATGCTATCTGAAACTTTCCAATTCGGGCTTATTATATATGATATATATCCGGTAAATATTCAATAGTTCCTTGCAAAGGTACTGTATATATATCACAGGCGGAATATATTATGTACATTATATAAGATATCTTAAAAGTATACATAAATAATTAATAAGATAATTAATTAGTACATATGCTGTTTTATAATAATCTAAATATGATATAGTATGAACATATATCTCATAAAAAAAACAGATATAAATTTTCTTTTTATATATAAGAAATTATCTTATCTATATATGCAAGGTAATTTGATTATTTATCGGATCAGCATTGTTTCATGAATAATTGATAATGCGGTTTATTAAAACAGAATGTGCATTGTTATCTTTGAGCGATGCAAACGGATGTTTCCAGCCTTGTGAAATAAATACTGGTTTTGTCACTTCACGTGTCCTATCGGGGTTTCGTATCGTATCAATAACATTGCCACTATACTTACCTTTCATTGGCAAACGATGATTTTACGTCACGTGGTTTGTAATGCCAACATGACCATATTCTACCTGTGCAGATT
>NW_027188893.1:0-7459 GCF_041381155.1 Argopecten irradians | reverse complement strand
AAGGTATCGGACAGGGACTCCTTAGAGGAAACCCTTTCCGACATGTTACCATTCAATGTGAGGGTCACCACAAAAGGCAATGAAGTTGTCTCAATTGCTTTTAGAGGACGCTTGATGCCGAGGACAAGAATTGTTATGTTTTATTGAGAATAAATTACTAGATTGGTATTTTTATAAATGTGTGTAAATGAGTTTACACAGCATTTTTGGCAAGTTGTTGATATATGTATTGTTCAAGGAACAATGTTGCAACTGTAGTCAGCACAAACAGGTCAAAAGGTTATATGCATAAATAATTAGTTGTGTGACGTAGCACTTCTTGTGTGCTACGTCACACTCAGTTCTTGCTGGTGCGTCGTCCTCCACGGCTGGAAAAAAATGGCAGAGGGCCTGACAAGGGCAAATTGAAGAAATTTTAGAGGTTGTAAAGACCATAAATGCTAGACAGTGAAAGTTTTAGAAGGAACGTATGGACAATTTGGAGTCACCCAGAAACAAAAGTGGATCGAACAAGCCGAGTGGGTAATCTTCATTGATCAATGACCCATTTGGGCGACCGCGTGCGAGGTCCATGCCCAGGTTCACGCGGGTTTTTGTTTGTTTGTTTGAGTTTTACGGGTCCCTATCGACAAACTAAGCGTTCCCGCGGTGTTCGCCAGTGCCGACCTGCATGAGGTAACATCCAGAAATTCAATTCCAGTGAGGACACAGTGTCCACAAAAAAGTTTATCGGGTGACCTTAAAGTATCGGGACAATCGACAGGGTATACTCCGATGAAGACCAACAACAATGATGCCGATGGAGCAAAAATGGTGCGAAATATGCCGAAAACACCGATGAAAATTTTGATGGCCACAGTAGGAGATGAACGCCCACGTGACTGTCGAAAACATTACTGAAAATTATTCAAAGTACCCTTAGCTCAAGATAAGTTATTTACAAGAAAGAACCATTAATTAATTGTTTTTTATGGTCAAGGAGCGGGTGTGACAGAGAAACGCACCGAAATATCCCGCGCCGATTTAGCGTAATACATACGGATTTAGTGTGGACAGCGAATCCATGAATATCCAACAAGCCGCGGGCAATCTCAGACTGTGGACGTCACGACACCAAAACACCGCTGTACGGAAATAGGATCGCGACCACCGTGGCCGGGGGTTTTCCACGTTTAAATGGACGCTAATGTCAATACAACAGGAGGGCCCGTGCCAGTGTCATCAAAAACAGTTTGTAGGGCAGGGATTTTTGGAACTTCTGCGGTTTATCCCTGACAACAAACAATTGGATCAATATACAGGTACAGTAAACGTGTTTCTAATATATAAAGACAATGGCAGGTTTATTGTCTCGTGTTTGGCAAAAATGGACTGATATTGATGCCCCAAATTTTGTATTAGACTGGGTGAAAAACGGAATAAAACTACCATTCAGGGAAGAGCCCTCAGTGTGCAATTTTCCTAATCATAAGCTAACTGTCACACAAGAATTGTTTATCAATAATGAAGTCAAGACATTATTACAATCTGGTAGAATTTCGAAGAGTGACTCTGTGCCTCATTGTGTGGTACCCATTGGATGTGTGCCAAAAAAGAAAAATAAACTTCGAATGATTGTCGATCTCCGTTATGTAAATAGACAAAGTGTGACGGACAAAAAGTTTCGTTATGAAGATTTATCATTATTACCACAATTAATTCAGGCTGATGATCGTTTAGCTACGCTTGATTTGAAAGACGGTTTTCATCATTTGTCAATACATCCCGAGTACAGGAAATATCTCGGTTTTCAATGGCATGGGACATATTTTGTTTGGAATGTGTTACCATTCGGATATTCGTTAAGCCCATATTTTTTTTCTGCAAGACATTACGCCCGGGTTGTACAATTTCTACAGTCAAAAAAACATTCGAATCTTGATTTATATGGACGATATTTTACTAATGTCGCGATCGGAGACAATCATTGAACATTTTTGACATTGTCATAGGATATATTAGAGATGTTCGGATTCACGATTAACTGGGAAAAATCGGACTTGACCCCCCTCCACATGTAAAGAATTTCTTGGGTTTTCTATTGACACACTGTGGGTGGGAATGATCAACCTACTCTTCGAGTGCCTACACAAAAAGTAAGAAAAACTCAAAAAAGGACATTCAAAGGGCTTTATTAAAACCTCTCATAACTGCGAGGCATCTAGCTAGGCTAGCAGGACAATGTATTGCTATGTGTAAAGCTATTTTCCCTGGAAAACTTAAATTACGTTCGGTTTACAGGCTTCTCCGGACAAAATTGACGTGGGAAAGCAACCTAGCCTGGTCAGAGGAATGTGTGCGTGATCTAAAATGGTGGACCGCTAGCCCTGAATTCTTGGAACGGTACTATGATTCTCCCGTCTCAGGTCGACGGTCAATTGGAAACAGACACGTCCGGAACTGGATGGGGAGCAGTGTACAAGGGAGGTCAGCAACGCGGCCGGTCGCTGGAATACCCGGCTTTCGTACAAGCATTCCAACAATCGCGTACTGATAACCGTTCTATTGGCCCTGCATTCATTCAGGGATACTATACAAGGAAAAACTGTTCAAATATTGTCAGACAATGTAACAACGGTAGCATATCTCAATCATATGAGGGACAGAGCCCCGAAATGAACAAAGTAACGACAGCAATCTGGAGTTTGTGTATGGAAAACAAAAATAATAATTGTGGCGCGTCATCTACAGGGGAAACAAAATATCATAGCCGACAAGCTATCTCTGTTACAGGACAAATTCGAATGGCGCCTCCACCCGGGCAATATTCTCAATGATCGACCAAATGTGGGGGCCGCACACACCGCTAGACAGATTTGCGTCACTGGAAACCGCGCAAATCCAACCATACAACAGTCGATATCGCGACCCGCTTTCATCTGGAATAGACGCGTTAGTGCAAACGGACTGGGCGCAACAAAACAATTACATAAACGCGCCATTTCGAATGATACTGCAAGTTCTCGAGTGTGGTTAAAGGCTCAAAAAGCCATAGGGACGGTAATAGCCGCCATATTGGCCCGCCCAACCCGTGGTTCCCAGTACCTACAAACAATGTCCCAATAACATCCCCTCCTCCAGTTACTACCGAGTTACCTCATTTGTCAGTCAAACAGGGCGTGTGTCCGGAACCCCTCAACAGAAAGTGGAAACTGTAATAGCTTGGAGACTGTCTGGTGCGCACACGATTTATCCACCTTAGAGTGGTCTCCACCTAGCTATAATTCAACTACCATTGTGCTTGGCCCACAATCAACATTGAAACTTTTTAATACATACATTATTAATGAATTTCGTGAGTACAGTATAAACAATGGTTTTGAATTTCCCCCCGAAAGACAATGTTTTGCATATCATATTTTCTGTGTTACCTTACTGATAAATCGGATAAGCCTAGAATCAAAGATTAAATGTATGTGTGCTTGTCTATTAGTTGTTATTTTTGAGGGCTTTTAGGACAAGTTAATGTAAACTCATGACCCGTGAAATGTTTGGAAAATCAGGAACTAATAAACCTTCAACTCATTCTAAATGTGATGCCAGTAGAGCCATGACTACATGGCTATTTTACCTCGGTGGGGCCCACAATAGTGAACTAACTGTGAAACAATTACGACAAAAAGTATCACGCTGCTAGCTTTTAGTAGCCATGTTAAGACCCTCGGACATTTCCCGCGAAAGCAGTAAAATTGTATTAGGAGAGGCATAGCTGTAGGAAAAATTTTATTTTCAGTGAGGAACAATTAACATTATGTGGTATAAAAAATGATACAAATAGGTCAGGCTTCAATATAACTGTGCCACCAAGGTTCTGACCCAATGTTTGGACCCTGTGGGGCTCTTGGAGTGCATATATAAAATGTACAAAGTCGCATTCGACCCCCTAATAAGTGTGACTCAGCCAGTGTTTATTGCATTATATGCACCTTATAAAGGTATATCTAGTCAGAATGTTGCTAATATTCTTGAACAATCAATTAACCAAGCAGGTTTGTCAACAAATGTGTACTCTGCTAAATCATTCAGACCCTACTTGTGCCTACTGTTGCTATAGATAAGGGATATGACCCGACCCCCAATGTTTGTCATGAAATTAGGTCGATGGAAAAGACAACAAAGTGTATTTTATGAACATTATGGTGCATAGTAAGACACCAAATTCTTTTACGGACAGTGTTCTGAAACATTCCTGAAGTATTATTACTGAAATAATATTTTATTGTTGAATACGGATTACCGAAAGACTTTATTTCACTCAATTACAAAAATTTAGAGTTGTTATTATTCATTCCAAACAATGTGTGATTTTCAGTTTTAAAATTGTTTTACTTTGAACAGCATACTGATTTTGTGAATGTATAATATTGTAGAAAATGTGTTACAAGATAATTTTCTCCAATTTACTCACTATGGATGGCATTACTGTAAAAAATGTTATTTTGTTAAATAAACATTTTTCATTTATATATTGTTGTTTGTTGCTGACGTAGGTTTCATATAAAACTGTACAAACAGGTCACAATGGTTATATGCATCTTCATTAATTAGTTGTGTGACGTAGCACTTCTTGTGTGCTACGTCACACTCAGTTCTTTGCCTGGTCCGTATTTTATTATAGGTTTATATTAGGGACAAATATATTACATTGTTATTGGTAATTAGGCGGACATGTACCATTCAGGAGCATATGGCATACTGTAAAAATGTTATATTGCTAAATAAACATTTTTCATTTATATATTGTTGTTTGTTGCTGACGTAGGTTTCATATAAAAATAAGTTTTATATATGTCCTGAGTCTTAGTGAAGATTGATTACTCAACATTCCCTTGACAATACTTGATTACAATCCATTTGTACTAGAATTGTGATGTTTTTCTTATTTGACTTGTTCAGAATTCAGAGCTATTTTATTGAGGACATATTCAGTAGTTTAGTAATTTTTTTATAAATGTGTGTAAATCGAGGTTACACACAAAATTTATTGCAAGTTTGTTGATTTATGTATTGTTAAGTTAAATGTTGCCAAAGAAGTTTTATTTTTCATGTCCAATAAATTTTATTGTAACATTTGATGTTATAGTCAATATGATTCGAATAACAGGCAAAGCCTATATAAATTCCTTTCCTAGGTGTTGGGATAAATAGTTAAAATATTTGAAATTGAATTATAATTAGTATAACAATAAAACATAGAAAAGGTAACTTTATAAACAAAAAATAACAACATACATTTCACACGCAGCACTAGCCATTACAAACACATAATCATTATTAACTTAATAACAGATATAGCAATTTTTAAACTTAAGGTATGAGAAATAAATACATATGAAATAAAGAGATTTTATATAAGACTGCACAAACAGTTAGGGTTGTTTAAAAAACCAAATGTCCCTTGTTGGCATTATTATATATGCACAGGCCATAAACCATCCTACCTGATAATGTCTAAACTTGTGAATAATTATATGTATTAACTAATTATATGTTAGTAGTGAAATTTATAAATATGGTAAATATCAAGAGTAAAGTTTAAAGAATCACAAACTAAATTGTTTAAAATTTGGTTTAATTATACACACAAACTACAGAATTATTGTTCAACAGGGTTCAATCGGAATCAAGGATTATATTATTCAGATTGAATCCTATACTACGGTCAAAACATAAGCCTAAAATTTTTTAAATAGTTAATTCGTTTAGACTTTCCAACGAATGATGAATAATCTTTAAAATACCATTTTGCTTTATTTATATTAATATATTTTGTTTGTTTGAGTTTTACGTGCCCATCGACAACTAAGGTCATTTAGGGCCAAACTACAAGTCATGCATTAATATCAGGATAAAAGTTCAGGTAAGAAAAAGCAAGTAAGGACTAAAACACAGATTGTAAACGTTAATTTGATAAAAAAAAGGTTTGCATGGGATAAAATAAATTTGGCTAAAACACATGAGAAAAAACTCATGCACAATGTTGATGAATACGATGAAATGTTGAGTTGATACGATGTATGATGAGAAAACGTTCAAATTTTGCTTAAAATACCGATCTCTTTGAGATAATAAAAAATACGATTATGTCTCACGGCATGAAACAAAGTGTAATCATGTCGGAGCTCATCGGTAGTATTTATCTCGTATGTGTTTAAAATCAATACAATGCAATAAAATATGCTCCACTGTGGAGTGGATAATCACAGAGCAATGGCATGTAGGAGGATCCTCCCCTCTCATTAGGAAGTAGTAATGTGTAACAATATGTGTGTCCAGTTTCGGAGCCGAGAGGGTACAACTTCCCCTTGCTCTCGGTCTTTCCGACTGACCAGTTTTAGGATTAAGTGGTAGGTTGAATTTTAAACAGTTTATGTTGTTTTCGTAAGACCACCTGTGTTGCCATATGGTGTTTGATGGCTGACTGAATTGAATGTTGATGTCGGTGTTATGGTAGTTTTCAAATACTGTTTGTGCTAGGGCTAGAAGAGTCAGTCCTTAGCTTGCTTTCATCAGCTTGTTCTTCATTCCCCCCCATTTATACCCACATGGACTGGAATTCCAGAGATCAGTAATTTGAGTTTGTAGAAGATAATCGAAATGTTCGGATTATTTAAAGATTTTGGATTAGGAGTATTTTCTAGGGCTTCTTGATTTTCAAAGCCTGAAGAACCGAAAGAGAGTCCTGAACAGATGATTGCCTTTTCAATGCGGTGTTCTTCGATATGGTCAAGCGCCGAGACCGGATAGCACTTTGACTGCTTTCACGCAGAGGAAAATGGAGGCAATATCCGGCCTGAGTTCCGGATAAAGGAGCAGTGATTAGATGTACAGGCATTGCTGCCTGCAACTTTATCACCCATCTTTTTGATCCGTTCAGTGTAGATCTGAACATGGGGTCAGGGAAAGTCCCTAAATGCACTCCCGAAAGGAGGATTTGTGTTCTTCGGGATAATGCATCTGGATTTTGCCCTCTCATGTAGAGATAAATTGATATCAGGTGTTTGAGAATGTAGCCATGGTGGTACATCCTGATACGGTGTACTCGTCAATGGTGTCGAAAGTTATAATTAAGTTCCAGCACAAAATATTGAAATTTCTGATGCCAAATCGTTGGTATGCGAGCTTTTGGATTTTGTGTAAATATTTCTTGGTGTTGTGGATTGTAATAACAAGGTTAAAATGCATGGATTTTGTAGGGGTTGTGATTTCAGTTGAGCAGCATACTGTATGGATAATTTCTTCCGTACGATCTGATCTAGAGATTGGCTTCATTAGCTGTCCAATGGAGACTCTTCACAGTGTTGTTCGAAAAGCTCCATAGTTCCAGACGCAGTCCCTGAATTCTGTATAGGGTCAAGCATCTGTAGATAGGAGCTGCGAGCCGATCCATTGACAATAGAGCGTAGTCAAGTTTTAGATC
>NW_027188892.1:0-7563 GCF_041381155.1 Argopecten irradians | reverse complement strand
AAAAAACTTTATAAGCGTTATAATAACTTTCTTTTGCAGTTACCTTCCTAACATTTGATTACAATAATCGATCATTAGCGATGAATTACGTAAAATTTAAATAAACATACACAATCCAAAATCCACCGAAAGTCTGTCGCGGAGGAAGACAGCGAAGAAGGCGTTGTTCGTGATTTTCGGGAGACCAGTGTTCTCGGAGTAATACAAATACAATAGAGTCCCAACTGAACACTTAAAAACTCCATCCGTGGTGTATACGTATGTACAAAAATTCTATGTCTGTGGTTTTGATATTGGGGTTTTATTTTTTTCATACCATCAAGTATTAGGTGAAAAATGAACAAAAAAACTTTTAATTTTCATCGCGGAGTGGGTTTCATTGTTTTGATGTGCACAGGCTCTCCGAGCGTACCTAAGAATGCTGTTTCACAGCATCAAAAATGTGAAACTGACAAAATAATTTGTAAAGGTCCACTACATTTTTGAAACGGCTTTTAATCTTTAAAACGGAAATGTAAAACGAGATCGACAATTTTGTAGAGTTGCAAAAATTATTAACTTACCGTTAACACCACACGTATCGTCGTCACATTTCTGAACAACTTCATTAAAATGGTTATAATGTTAATTTATATAACGCGAATCGTCTTATGTTTCTCGCAGTCGTCCTAAATACCGCGCGGTGACTGCGCCAGACGGCTAAACACAACAGACATATGACTCCCCACATATTATCAAATATTTACGCAGGAAATCTTGCATAAGTTTATGGTTGTAAACCTCATCTTAAACTATCGGTATATATTTTCTGGTGTTATTAATGTTTTTTTTTTTTTTTTTTTTTTTAATCCGGAAAGGTAGTGGGCTCCACTGTATACTAGTAATGGTAGAAATACATTTGTGCTTGCTCAGTTCTTTGCTCATTATCTAATTACCTCATCGAAAGGACCTTAATTACCCACCCTTTTCGCCTCCGGAAATGTAGTGGGTCTTTAATGATGGCTTCCCTAACGCCCGATGTGCATAAATGATATTCATCATTTTGAACAATTATTGGTGTTTAATCGTGTATTTATATGCCTAATTAAACACATATAAAATATCATTAGATAATTTATTTCGATTTGGTGCATGCGCAATATCATACTTTATTCCATATAGGATTTAGTGTCACCGGAATTTTTTCGGGACCTGCAATTCAAATATTTTTCATATTTTTAACTTGAGTAAAATTATGAAGATCAAACTTTTCAATATGTGGTAATGATGCAAAGATAGTAACTTTTTATTACATGGAAGAAAAATACTTAATCGTCTGCTCCTGTTTTTGATTAGTGAAAAAATACCTTTTGTCTGCGGTGGTGCATCTTTAATCACGTGTATATTTTTTAGTTTAGGCCCTGAGCCTACGTTTTACTAAAAAAACTGTAAGTATTTATCCACACATGCTGAAAGATATTTTGTTAGTTGCAATTCAACTGTTTATTGGATAGCTAGATATCCATCAATGTTTAAGTATTAGAAATATGTTACCAAAATAATTTGCGGGGGTATTATTTTTGCGATTTCGAAGCGTGGTGTTGGTTCAAAATCTGTATCTGCGAAATATTAAAAAAATGGTCACGAATATTTATACTTGATTTCCATATCGCACAACAAATTTGTTTTTCTCTTTTTTTAGCTGAATACGCGAAAATTTTTTACCGATTGTAAATTATGGATAATATGGTATGCGGTGTGGTGTTTAATAATATATGTCAACTTCCAGGTATCTTATATTGATTTTTTGTCGATCAGTACTGATTGAAAAATATTATATATGTCTAAAGATTTGGAAGGTGACTCGTACATGTAACACTAACTTTTTCTCTACCGCAGTTTGAATATATAGTGTCACATCACACTAAAATATTATCGAACCCTTGCGTGTTTCGCTTGTTTTAGCTAAGCAGCCCACAAGAATGTGTACAATAACAGGATATGGTAAACATCGCTGCGGTAGACCGCATCCATTAATTTTTTGATTTTTTAAAAATTGAGGAAAAATTGTGGGACAGTTTTTTTCAAAAAATAAGGAAAAGGGTTTTCCTTTAAGTTAAGATGCACTTTCTTTTGATAAGGTATTTTATGATCTGTCATGTTTAGCGTAAGAAAAAAACCTCACAAAATAAAGCTAAAATATCTCCCTTCTCTAACAAAATATTTTCAAAGAAATATCCAAAATAAATAATATTAACTGTATCATTTACAATACATGAAAGTTGAAAATCTATTGGATTACATTGGGAACTGATTGTAAAAACAATTAATTGTATCCAAAAGTGGGCAAAGGAAAATGTAAGAGTGCTGGTTAGGCTAACGCCATATTGTTACAATTTAATGAACTATTGTAGTATCTGTATATAAAACAAGTTATTACATTTTTGATTGATATCTTATCCACCTAGCTAAAATATAAGTAATCTGCGAGGTTGATAAATAAATATAATTTCAATAGATCACGAATTAAAGTATTCTGTCATCATGTTAGTTATATGAAGTTGTATATTCTCTACTCTCCAAAACTGGTGTATAAACAAATATTAAATTTCTGTTGATCAATGTATTCGACGTTATTGTTTACAACACCACTGGTATTCATCACGATTTTATTTTGTACATAAATACCGTCATAATACAGCAAGTTTGTGCATATTAGCTTCACACATTTATTTATCTGGATTTATGTGTACAGGTATCGTTATTACCGTAAGCCTACGTTGTTTTTCGACGATTAACCTTATGTCGCGTCTTTCCTTCGGTCACTCATTTCGACTTAGTAAAAAAACTAACTGTACAATCCCACATTGTAGTTCGCGAAATGACCTTTAATTTCGCGTGCTTTCTTCGGCAGTTTTCGAGACATATTTACTGCGGGGGGGGGGGGGGGGGGGACACATTAAATTTGTGATCAAGTAATTTTAATGCCCATTTAGTGCAATTCACATTCATTTCATCCGCGTTACACATCCTCGCGAAACGACAAAAAATGCTTAGCTTGCGAAATAAAATGGTTAAAAGTGTTTTCTATTTTTTATACCAACGACAAATTTACAAATAAAATTAAATAAACATAATTGATTGATTTTTGATTAATATACGATTATGACTAGTATCTTAAATTAACCTATAATGTTCTTGTTAAGTGGTGTGGTTTGATGATAAATAATTTTATTTCTAATATTATAATCAAATATGTTTTTCCGGTTGATAAAGTGAATCAGTTATTGACGTTTGGAGTTATTTAGTGTTTTATTGTTCAAGTAAGCCTACAATATACGGTTTGGGTATCGTTGACAGTGTTTGGTCTAGATTAACCAGTCTGACCACCTTCAACTGACTGCAACAAATCAGTACTACCGTACCTGTGGTAATGTTCCCTTTTGTCACTTTAAAAAACTAAAGCATAGTCGTACTACCAATTAGAGAGGAGTGCGTCTTACATCTGGTCCCGTGTCATCTTTAGGATACAACTCATTAGGAAAGATCACTTTTATCCAGATGGTCGAATATCCACGGTACTTTATTTCCTATTATTTGTTTCATTTTAGATTTAATTTCTCTATTCAGACATTGAGTATAATTGTAGTTGATATTATTTGATATGTTCCGTTGTTCATCACAAGTGTTGTGAAATAAATATTGCAGATACTGGTTTTCTATAGTTTACTCATTTATCTATTTTGTATATCTACAATTTAATTGTTTATATAAAATGTTACGTTATCTTTTTCAATAAATCACGCATCTGTATGAAAATGAGTCCTATTATAATTTGAAGAAAAAATGGAGGACGCACTCACAACGCAAATGCAAAATAACATTTCTAAATGTGAACGTGTATCTTATTGTTTAGTAATCACATTGGAATTGTGTTCAGAAGTTTGCTTTTCACAGAAAAAAGATAGCGCTTTGAAAATTAGTTTGGGTTATAGTATTTTCATGCTTCTCGAGTTGGATCATAAAACAGTGTGATCAGGCGATCAATGTTGGAACCATTGAACCACACGTCCAACATCATCTATAGCATGATGAGTTCAATAAAAGCAAGATCTCTGGAGAAGATCTATATAGGCAATGCCTGCTACTTGATCCCATTTTTTTGTCAATAAAATTGTTTGAAATTGAATAGAGCAAGATAATTAAATGGTTGATTTGTCAAAATGGTATGGTTAGAAATTAATTTTAAAAATTTATTGTTATAAACTAATTATTTTGAAATTCCAGGTAACATAGGCCTCTGACATGTTGTGGACCAGTGTGATTACTGTAGTAGTTAGTGCTGCTGTAGCCCAGGATTGTACGTATCATTCTATATATATTATATTTTGTATGTGACAAGGTCACCTTGGTAAATGTTATCTTGTCAATTAGACGTGGCATATTAATGTATACGTCGGCGTTAGCATACTAATACTTTAGGTAACGATTTTCACCTCTTAAATGTCTCTCTAGTTACCAGACTCCATTCTGAAAGTAAATACGAAATAAAATCTGAATTGTAAATATACATAACAAACATGAAATATGATAATTTAACACAATCTCATTTCTAAACTCAAAAGCAATATCTAATTATCTAATTTTTAATTTATGATATTTGTATTCTTTCTTGAAATGAATGAAAGATCTCTTCAAAACGTCTTTTGCTAACATCTAATATGCTTTCCTGAAACAACCTGTTATTTTCCCCTTTGTAGTAGTTTCTGTTGCTGCGTATCATTGTCGTTAATCATGTTAAGCATTGCCTAAAACATACCTGACTTAAAACTTTTGCTCCTTGTAGTTCACTTCGACCTTACGCATGGCGTAGGTTCTAGACCTTCGCGGGACCGTTTATATGGTTCCCAAAGACCAATGCAGCATAGGAATTACCAGGGAACACATGGGATCAACATGCATAACCCCCACGCACAAGATACTTCGTACGGAATGTCACGGACAAGAAAGGTTATACAAAAACATGTGGTAGATACTGGATATGTAGCGCCAAAACTTGTTGAAACTGGATACATTCAACCTAAACTTGTTAGTCCAGTGGATTCAGGGTATGTGAAACCAAACGATCCGTTGGACACAGGATTCCTGGAATCTGTTCCTCATCAGCGAATGGGTTCTGGTTACGTTAAGCCTAGACTCATAGATCCTCTTGATCCATATGCTAAACAAAAAGTTGGGAATCCATTAGGTGCAGACTACGTTGGACCGAAAATACTTGGACCCGGTGATCTGGGATATAAAGCCCCCAAAGCAATGAAGAGAAAGCAAGTTGATCCACTTCATCTAGGTCCATTAGACCCTGATGTGAACAAAGGCTTCATTAAGTCAAAGCTTGTAGATCCCCTTGACCCAACCTATATTCAGCCGAAAGTACCACTCGGCGCAGACTATGTTGGACCCAAAATACCAGGACCCGGCGACCTTGGATATGTAGCTCCAAAACTGCCGAAAAGAAAACTGATCGATCCCCGTCAAGTTTCTATAGATGCTGGATACGTAAAAGGTGTAGACATAGGATATGTAAAGCCAAAACTTGTTGATCCGTTAGACGAAGCATATGTGCCATCCAAGCCTCTCGCTCCAATTGACAGTGGTTATGTAGACCCAAAAATGCCTATTGGCGCAGCATATGTCAAACCTAAGATAACCGATCCCCTAGACCCCGGATATGTGGGGAACAAAGTACTAGGCCCCGGTGACAAAGGGTATGTTGATCCTAGTCCATTCGGTGGGTCACCTAAAGGAATGATCATTGATCCAATTAATGGACATGGACGTCAGGGGCCAATAGGACCAGGCATCAGTACACGTGATTTTGTGGCCGTGGAGGACCCAACTGTACCTGTCAGTCGGGACGTCTTAGGGGAGCCTTCATGGGATGGTTTACCACCGAGGTCGTTAGATCAGGGCATCTTCCCTGAGCAGCGAATGTTACCATCTGATATACCACAGCAACGACAAATACTACCCACAAATGATATATCGCTAACTGAAGACATTTTGCAGAGCCGGCAACATATGCTTTCAAGACCATCAAAAATCATATCGCCACCAATAGATAAGAAAATAGCGAAGAAAAAGATAGTAAAAAGTGGTAAGTTATTCTTTGACAGCATAACGTATATTTTACAAGGTCATGTTGCATAATGTTAAGATATACTTGTCAAAAACCTTAAATCATCCTATTGAAGTAAAAGTTGCACCTTTTGTATTGTTTATTGATAACGCCAGTCATTCTTAATTTGGCTTCGATTACGAGATCCTAGAACTAAGTAATACAGGAGGAAGATTTGAAGCTCTGTTTGTTAACTGTTCAATTATGATAATTTGTAGACGCAGAAAAACGAAGATACTACCAAAGATTACGTGGCTATCAAGGCGTAAGTGTAGATTTCATTGTTTTAATGTAAATTAGTTGAAGGTAAAATCCATGAATAGGCTTGTGATTTAAAAAAAAATATTGATGAAAAAACGGCAGAAGACAAACTTTCTAGAGCTATTAGCTAATAGGTAGTTGAAAACAGCACGTGACTCTTTGTTTGTGCTATAAATAGCCTTATATAGTCAAAGTTGTTTTCCAGGATTCGGTACTCTATAGATCACATATGTTCTAAGTCTTCGTAATAATGCTAGGAAAACGTCATTTAGAGTTGATCATTTCCAATAAATACGTTTTCCTTACACACGCACATATATACACATATGCTTCGCAATGTATAATGCGTATTAACTTATGTCCGTCAATTCATTATGATATATCAAGTTTTATCAACTTCTATTGAAATGTATTCCTAAAGTTGTTTACAATTCTTTGCAGTGAGAATACTATGGAAAGCTACAACGTGTACAATACGCCTTAACCCTGACTGTGATACGAATTGACCTCCACCATCAATTTGTGATGAGATGTTTCCATCGGAGAGATACACAATTACATTAACATTGACTTGTCAATATCATTATTTCAACTAAAGCCGGAGTGATGCCGATAAAATTAGTTACATTCACAAGCGTACATATGACTTTGTAATATCTAATGGACACCATAATGTGACCATATAGCTTTAAACTATCTTAATATGGCTAGTGTATACCACAATGATTTTCTGCAGATATCAGGTCTCTATAGGCAGATTATGCTTTATAAAGATAGTTTATTTGTCACATAACTGGCCCATCTAGCCATGTCATACGGCTATGTCATAAATAGCGTATGAAACGTGTAATAACACTATTATAACCTCACATGTAGGTTTGACGTAATAATCTTTATATGACGTTGCATGATTGTCCCAGTAGACGGAAAAGTCACATCCGAGCCGGAATTCTACTGTTTTAAAAGTTTTACTTATATTTCTATTAATAAAAGTTATGTGATAAAAAGAATCTTACACTCTTAACTATGTAATATGAAATTTATCAACCCGGTTAAATAATTGATATGCCACTCGCCGAAAGGCTCGTGACATATCAAATTATTGAACGCGTTTGATTTTCATATCACATAGCCATTCATTTAGGATC
>NW_027188891.1:0-7564 GCF_041381155.1 Argopecten irradians | reverse complement strand
TCTTCAAATAAAAACAAAGAGCGCAAAGAACGTTACAACTGGTGTCAGAAGTGGGATACTTCTTCAAATAAAAACAAAGAGCGCAAAGAACGTTACAACTGGTGTCAGAAGTGGGATACTTCTTCAAATAAAAACAAAGAGCGCAAAGAACGTTACAACTGGTGTCAGGAAGTGGGATTCGTACTTAAACACGCGCATTCAAAGGGATTATTTTAAGAATTCGGATATTCGTGTATGTTTGGGATTTAAGTGCCGTAAAACTCAAGATTTTTGAGAAGTGCCGAGAAATTCGAATTTCCAAGTGATTGGGATTTATATTGGATTATCCTGTGTGATTGGGATTTATCTGCATTGAAATTCGAAAGTGTTTGGGATTTATTACATTATATTTGTGCTTGGGATTTAAATGCAGCGAAATTCGAAAGTTTTTGGATTATATGTAACATAGATATTCTTATACTGGATTTAATTTTTATTTAACCTGCTGGAGTAATATAAGATGGTTCTTCTGTACACCATGGTGTGTGGATTAGCAATTATTCTTCTTTCATGTGAGTTAATGTTTGACAACTCGTATGTTTTACATGAAAACTATGATAGAAAAGAAAGTGTGAATAATAATAGAGAACGCAGTTTTCCTGTTTATCTGTCGGTTTCAAGGGAATATCTTGTGAATCTTGAATCGGACCAAAATTGGGATCCAGGAAAATAAATGACTGGAACTAATAATGGATATTGCAAATAGAGGTATGGTTCTGATGATGTGACTTTTTCGGATTATAATGTAAAAATTTTAGAGTTGTAAATAACTGTCGTAACACTTACCATTTTTGGAGTTTTGGTGCGATTTCAAACTGCCAGAAGGTACTGAGAGATTTGGAAATATAGACATATTTGCCAGTTCTCATGCTAAGTTTTGATGAGTTATTAAAACTAGGGGTCATGGAGAGGAACGTGGAAATGTGTTGGAGATATTGTCCATTTGTACCAAAGATATGTAGAGACTTGGAAGTGTTTCGCAGTACTGTATCAGTTATTAATTAATGTTGGTTTGAGATAGGTGATGGACAATCTTGTGTTTTCGCGAAAATTTGAAAACATAAATCTCACTGGTTCACGTAGGTGAGATGTTTATCCCCTATATGGCCAACAATATGGCAGTGTATCTTTAATGAAAGTACTGGAGTGGGGGTCTACTCTAGGCAGGAGATCCACAAAATCAAGATGAATGAACTTATTTGAGACGGGGCAGTAGACATCACAAACAGCCCGGCCGCTTCGGATTAATAGGCTTGGCTAAGAAAGGGCTCGCGGGTGATGAGGGATTTTATTGCTAGTGACTGTGTAACACCGTTGGAGTTGTCTTGTGTGTGTCTGTAAATAGTGTCATGCTGTATGTCAAGACTTTACCTAAATGTAAATGGAAGAAATTAGGGCCACCTGTGTTGTCAAGATAGTGTGGACAGTGGAAATTTAGTAAAAGTTACGAGGAGAAAATGAATTTGTCAAAATCAAAGATGAAAATTTCGGCCATGGTTACTTCCATCCAGACTGATTTAGTGTTTCTAAATTTCTTTTCGTGTGGTTAAAATGGACATTTTCTGTACTGACACTGATTTGGCACCAGTAAATTTAGACTGAGAGGGGAGGGGGAGGTTGTCATTATCTGTCACATGACTTTGAGATTGGAATCAGGAAACAAGCAATTGAGATAGAACATCATTTTCTAGTGTGGAACCAACACGCAAACATGTATTCGCCTGTATCTGTAACGAAGGAAATACAAATCATCGTTCAAGACAAGAAATACAACAACATCAACGGAGAAACTCTCTACAAGTCTAAATTCAGGAACACAACAGTATATCTCCAGGATCATCAAATTCAGCAACCAAAAACTTCAGGAAATACAGTAAACGGAACCGGTTATTCTTTGGAGTAAAGCCAAGAAAAAGTGTCTTAGAGCCTACTAGTGTTGGAAATTAGCCAGAAAGTGCCAATAATGTGTTAGAAATTAGCAAAAGTGCCAATTATCAAAGTGTTAGAGCAAAAGTGCCAATTATCAAAGTGTTTGAAATTGGCAAAAGTGTCAATTATCAAAGTGTTGGAGCAAAAGTGCCAATTATCAAAGTGTTTGAAATTAGCAAAAGTGCCAATTATCAACGTGTTGGAGCAAAACTGCCAATTATCAAAGTGTTTGAAATTAGCAAAAGTGCCAATAATCAAAGTGTTAGAAATAAGCAAAAGTGCCAGAATTCGATGGAATTATTCAAAGTGTTAGAAATTAGCCAAAAAGTGCCAATAATCAAAGTGTTAGAATTTAGAAAAAGTGCCGAAAATTCGTTGGAGAAATCATTGTGTAAGAAATTATTGAAGTGCCTAAATAGTCTCTGTGCTAGAATCATTCGATACAAAAAAAGTGGTGTTAGATTTAGAAAGTGATGTGAAAAGTTATTGAGGAATAGAAATTTAGAATTAGTGTATATAAATGTGATTTCAGTGCTGTTATTCGTACGGATTACTGTGTCATTCGTATGGATTATTGTGTTATTCGTATGAATTATTGTGTTATTCGTACGAGTTATTGTGCTATTCGTATGGATTATTGTGCTATTCGTATGAATTCTTGTGCCATTTGTATGGATTATTGTGCCATTCGTATGGATTATTGTGCTATTCGTATGGATTAAATAGTGTTTATAATAAAAATCATTTCCGTATTGCTATTTGTGTGAATTAGGGATAGCATATGAAGTGAAGTGATTTAAGTATTGATTTTCATGTGGATTACATCAAGTGCATCTATTTGTGTAGATTCGTGTCGATTAGAGAAAGTTAAGTAAAGTTTCCATGTGGATTACAAAAAAGTGTGTATATATTGCAAAATATTTTAGTGTTGATATTCGTTGGATTTAAAAAGAAGTGATCATGCTGTGTGCTTCATTATGTTCAAAATTGGCACCTCATCTTATTTGGCACTCGTCTATGATTTAAATCTGGCTGATGATGGTGAAAATTATTGTGAAATTGATGAAAGCTCTTATGGAAATTGTAGTATATGTATATAGTGTAGGCTCTAAGAATGAGTGTCATTCTTTGGGAGGAATTTCGACGGGATCGGCTTCGCGCAACGATCAACAGCTCAAAGATTGGATGGATATGGAACAACGCAACCGTTGGGGCAAACAACGACTCTGGTGTTTGGAACACCACAGCGACAAACGTAACGTCAAGATTCAGCGGCCAGGGCACCAACAAAGAAATGTAGAAAAGTACATCAAAAGAAGAAAAGGTAAAAGAATCTTCATCATCAAAGATTGACAGCGACATGAAAAGTAGAGTGAAGAATCAACAATACACATATGTCAAAACTAGAATCAATTGAGGGGACCTAACATACCCACCTTGCAGTATGTGTTCCATGTTCTACGAAAAACACCTGACACAGCCTTATGATAAACTTTGCTATACAAGTCAAGATGAATCATTTCTGAAATATTTACCAAAAGAAATGAAAGTTTTGTCTAGACACTGAATTGGATTATAGCAGCAGCCGTATGAGTGAATTAGAAGACAATATTAAGTTGGCAGTCCATAATATACGAAACTTTAACATATGTTGTGTTAATTTTACCTTAAAGCTGTGGATTGTAGCACGCAGCGCGTTTAAAGAAACATCGCTATCACCATTAATATTTGTGGGAATATTTAGACTGAATGATGGGAATAGTAGTAGCAGTGCCGCGAGAACTTTGGAAAGCTTCAAAGTTTTTGGGTAACTTTGATTCGCAAACGTTGTGACTTTAGTCAGCCAGCTATGATGAGAACCGTTTGACGCAGATTGTAAGTTATGGAGTAATAACAGCTCGTTCACTGATGATTGGTGATATTAGCAGCAGCCGGTGAGGACACGTTTGAAATTAATTTGTCTGGACTAATCTCTCGTGACATTAATTGGGTATTCGCAGCTCAGTCGTTGAAAGATAACTTATGACATAGCTATAAAGATTTGTTGAAATTTTATCGTGAGCGTGTGATGCTTGGGATTTAAACACTGCAGATAGATGAACTTGACAAATAATAAGCGCGGGATATTTTGAATTATCTATATTGGAGATATTTAGAAATTCATTTGTGGTGCAGTTTCCGTATTCGCGATTGCAATCGTCATGATGTTTTTAACGGATGTCATTTCATTTGTGGTTCGCAGTGTTGCTCACACCTCGGTCAGAGATAATGTAATTCCTCACGCGTTTCAATTACGTGTAATAGTAAGAAAATTTCGTTCCATAGCTGTCTAGATTGTTATATAGTTACCCCGGCATGTCACAATGCTCATTTAAGAGGTGTTAAAGTGGTCGGGTTCATGTCCAGCTTTGGGTCTGGGAGGTAAAACCTCTCGAACACTTGGACTATGTAGCCGGAAGATCGCCGAATTAGGTATGGTACTACGCGTGTATAGGGAGGCTGTAGTATAGGAGGCTCAGGACTGAACTGCTAGGCAACCTTGTGTGTTGTGTATTTTTAGGGTCCAGTAGACCATAACTTCTCAGAGAGGATGCAATTGTAGATATTTAGTTATAAGGGGAATTCACAGAATTATATTGTAGGGAGTCACTTGAGAGATCGTTTAGATTAGACTTTTGCTTGGAAAAGGTATAGGTAGCTTCCATTCTATTGGGATCTTTGAGGTGTATAATGGTAAGCAGGGGAAATTGCGCTTTCGCAAGTCACTTACTTAAGATTCGATCGACGTAGTTCGATGCTCGGCTGAGAGCTTATTCTTATAGTCTAATGGTATTCCTTTAAATCTGTAGTTAGATCGCCTTTATTCTAGATGAATCTGGTAGATACTGTGATTTGAAATGGTTTAATGTAAAGATAAGGTTAATGTTTATTCAATCGTGAGCGTATTAATGAAAGCGGGTAACATAAGATAAAGGGTGCGAGCACCGGGACCGGGGCTATTCGAGACAGGATTTGTAACATGAGTCACATACCCTGTGTGGTAATATAGGATTGGGACTAAATTCGAGTAGCGCGTTGCGGATAGTAGTAGGTTTTTTCTTTGCGCCTTTTTTTGAGCTACTTTTTTATAGACTGCTGGGAGCACGGATCTTTGGTGCTTTTCTTTCAGTGTTCGCTGGAATTGTAGAGAATAGTTCCGCTCTAGTGAGATTTGGTTTACTTAATTTGGATAGTTCGGGGACGTGCAACGATAGCTAGACAGTGTTAGGGTTTTAGTGTTTTTATTTCAGGTATATCCAAACGTTGTTTCGTCCATCACTGTGTACGACATATTTTGAACGTGGTTGTATTAAAACAGTTCCGTTATAATATCTACTTGTTAGTGCAATTGGGTGGTTGTGTGCGTAATGGCGTCGACAATAATGCTGTCTAGGATGTGCATATAAGTCAAAAGAAAACAACTCAGGTACGTCTACAGACAGTTCGACAACTGGCTGACCGAATGGGATTAGTCAGAGGAAAAACACATAAGTAGTCATAAAGAAGTTGTACAACTGGTGGTCTGTATCGTGGGGATACTTCTTCCGCACAATCTGTGAAAAGCCATGAGAGCGCAATGTAAGATACAAGTGGTGGTAGAAGTTGGGATACGTTTACACATAAAAACAAAGAGCTCAAAGAACAAAACTTACAACTGGTGGGTCTGAAGATGGGGATAATTCTTGCAAAGAATAACAAACAAAGTGCGCAAAGAAACGTTACACAATGTGTTAAATACTCCACATGTCTTATCTCATAGGGGCCAGAGTGCCGTTGTCACTTACGGAGGCTTGGAGTGAATTATTTGGCTGTGGTTGGATTTTGACTACCTGGAATCCCTGTCAGGCCAGTTAGTTTCTCATAATGCCAGTAGAGTGTTCCTGTAGCAAATTGATCGGCTAATGACTATTATATTTTACAGCGTTCTACAAGACTTATATTATGATTTAATGGGCTCTGAAATCCTTAAATAATCGAAGTAAATCCACATAGACAGTTTCTCAATCAGAAATCTATTTGTAATAAGCGCTGGTTGGCTTGTTGTTTAATGTTTCACAAATTTAATAGGTTTGTAGTAACCCATTTTCGCTTCCAAAATGGAGCGGAGAAAAACTGAAACTTAAAGGAGAAACGAACCTAGTTCACTTTTTTTATATTATTAATCTTTCAATCGAGCATAAACAATCCATATGTCATTTCCGCGTATGCAGAACATTCCAAAAGATGCTACGGAAATCACATCTATCTAATGAAAATTTTCATTGTCCAAGACAGCTCCGACCTTGACTTTTTTTTTTTTGATGGATTTTTTTTCATTTATCTCATCTATCCTCTTATTGTAATTTTGTTTGTACTATTTTTTCAATTATTCTATTTTTGATCTGGCGCTGCTATCGAATCAAAACAACAAATTTTATCGACTACAATTCCTGATTACTGTGTTAAATCATCAATAAAGCGTATTCAAAAACAGGTTGCTGAAAGTTTTGTGGAGAGTTTCTAAGCTGTAAATATTCATATAATTGTACAGGTTTTCTGTATGCTATAAAAAAAAAGAGTTTTTCAATTACTAGTTATAGGGATTTTATACTTGCTTCTACGCATTATTTTATTGTTTCATTTGTCATGATATAGGGTAGCTATTGTCCGCCTAAAATTAAACCTGCCATATTTTAGCTTTTTTTTTTTAAAAATAAAATGGCCTAATAGTAGTAGACTTTTTTTAATAAGGACAAAAATGGAGAACAAAAAACTAATAGTATAGGCATAGCTTGGCGTGCGACTGATTAGGTACGCATGTGGCATTTCTTTTATCATCCCCAAATATATCAGATACTTTGACATTCACTAGATATACTCCCTAGTTATACAGGTCCTATCCGTATAATGGGCATTCCCCTTATTATATTCTCTAGGGATTATAGTCTCTGATCCGTCGATGAAAATGCCCTCATTTATAACATAAAAATTTTCATAGAGTTACTGTGCGTCTAGTTCAGTAAGATTTAACCCAATGTGGCTGTAAGCAACGAAATGTTTCGACTCCTCGAGTCGCAGTATATATTTCTAGTGTTTGTAATGTCAACCCTAACCCTACTGAGGGCGGTAAATTAATTATGATCAGCTTAGAGCACAGTAAACACGTATGAAATATTTGTTCTTTCGTAGTAATATATCATACTAATTGTTGCTTCACAATCGATTAAATGTGAATATTTTAGTTAACATTATGATCGGACAAAGTCATACTTAACAAGTAATCTCTCAGTACCATCTCGGAGACGTCTCCGAATGATTGATTGGAACATGTATGTCTCCGCTCGTACGTCACCGTTGAGATTTCTATACGTTTTGATTGTCTTTATATGTCTTTTCTTTATTCGATAACCTATTACCTGCCATGCTGCCTTGTGGTATTCTAATAGACATTCACACCGTGTTCGTCCTCTACATCATTAACGTCTGACATAAATTTCGTTTTGAGATTTATAAACTTCGCGAATTGAGCCTTAACCCATGGACATCATAATAACGTTACTCACTGTTACGCTCGATT
>NW_027188890.1:0-7580 GCF_041381155.1 Argopecten irradians | reverse complement strand
GATCAGTACGGCAAGCCAATTTCATACAATGCTTGGCCAATACGCGCGTGGGACGCGGGATATAATTATTAGCAAAACTAACTTTGATATCATATATCGCATGTAAATATATTGTTGGATAAGTTTGAAAGTTCTAGTCAATATGGAAGTGTAATCGTTACAGTATTATAAACATTCAGTTCAATATTTTTGTCCAATAAGGTGGTGCTAGATTTGTAATCAATCTAGTTGAGTGGACGGTTTATGGAGACATTTACAATTTATGTATAAAAAAAAAGAAGAAAACATTTTTAAAACATTTGTTGTTTATGATTGAATAGAGTTTTGTGTATTCAGTAGTCAGTTAGGTGTGGCCAACCTGTTGACAGGAAGATTTCTGTTTTGTAAAGGAAAGGAGGATGTTTAATACCTTAGTACACAATTTAATTGTAGATAATCTTACCAAGCCGAGCTCCTCTAAATGAGTATACCTTCCTACGGTGTTGACAATGAATAGAGTATCTTGAGTTTTCATTGTTAAGAAAAAGTGCCAATTTATTGAGTTAAGTTGCTGGATTGAAGTAAACTAAAAGTTTTAAGTCAGTGGTTAACTAGGACAAAGGGGAGCTTGTTTCCATCCTAGGTGAGGATTTTGGTCGTGAAATATACTGCAGAGTTTTGTTTCTCTCAGATAAGAATGAATTCAATGAGCTTCAGGTTTTAATATTTTTTTATTACTTATTGTTCATTCTGGTTAACAGAAGTTGATGAGAGTATGTACATGTGTTACCTACATTTTGTTGATGTCTAAAGATGTTTTCAATGTCAGGAGACATCTTAATTTGGAGGGGGAGAGTGTGACGGTTTGACTGTTTAATAGTGGGCTATAAAATTTTTTTGGTATAAATACGTAATCGAGGGCGCCCTAGAACTTCTCACTGTTGATGACGTAATCGAACGCATCCCAACTATTGATACGTTTGAACCGCCATTGATGATGTGTCTGTTTTCCTTCTCCAGGTATGTTTTCATGATTTCTGTGAATTTATTCATTGATCAGCTTGTCCAAGTATTATACACATGTGCATAAGGTGTTTATACATTAAGTTGAATGTATGATTAAGCATGATAGACCCTGTAAATATTGTTATGAGTGATTTGAAGCGTGCCGGTTTTGCACAGCGTTCATCCATGTGATGCCATGGATAACTGTATTGTCTAAAGAGGGTTTTTGGCACCATCGCATTAATCTTTCTTGATATTAAGTGTTTCTGAAGTATTTCTTAATTGTTTATAACTTCGATAGAATAATAATACCGGAAATTATGTCAAATTAGGAAATCCTCTCATTCGTTTTATTCTAAGATTACCCATAATGCTTTTCGAAAATACGCGCCAGATTGATAGCACATGGTTTTTCCCATGATGCACCGGAAACATGGCTGCGCCCATGAAAGCTAGTTCCGGTTCTGTTTTCATTTATAATAAAGTACTAAATTGGGTATTATTTTAATACTAGTCATAAGTAAACAGGTCTAGTCCAGTTGTTAACTAATAATTGTACTGTTTTTTTAGTAAATATGAATTATTTCAGGGATAATGTGAACAAATAACTGATACAAACCAAATTGTAGAATATTTTTATTTTTGTTGTCATTGTTTCATTAACTATATAATATGGTTCTAATTACACAAATCCAGTTATAAGTATTCAAGGGTTAGCTCTGATATATAGTTAATTATCTGTGGTAATGGCCCAAGTCAGGATTGTTTCCTGAGAACTCAGGCTTTGTGTCTGTAATATTGATGGCTTTGGTTTGTGAATAAACGATTGATACGTTTGAACCGCCATTGATGATGTGTCTGTTTTCCTTCTCCAGGTATGGCTTGTCAGATCATCAAACCCACCCAGTTTATGAGAGAGTAACATTAGTTTTGTCAATTGATCGTTACCCATCACTACAGACAGACATCGATATAAAATATAATAAACAACATTTTGTAAATTGATTGGTTTTCTATACACAACAACACACAAACAAAGCACTACCTTGGATAAGCAAATTGCTACAGGATTGTTATAGTGTTCATTCTTTTCTCAACGTAAATAATTCAGTCAAAATGGTATGTAAGCATTTTAGAAAATGATTTTTCAACATGAGCGTTAAGAACATGAGGTAAGCAAATATCACTAATACCATTTAAAACTCTTGTTTAGAAGGCTTCTTTAAGGAATAGATTTTTTTTTTGAGATTATGAGGGTATAATGATAATGGAGCCCGTGTATATTTTATGTAACCCGGCTTCGCCTTCGCCTTCCTTATAATTACAGTTTTCAAGTAAATACATACTATTTATTCCCGCGGCAGTGGCATATTTGTTATTAAAATATCCATATTTTTCTCTCCCGTCATCGTCAACGAATTCGATTGAACAGCTGATTGGAATCGAGTCATTCATATGTTCCCACCAAAAGTTGGGTCATGGCCCCACGTTGCTACGCCATCGACTATTCCCCTAACAATAGAATCGCCGCGCGTGCTGTGCTAACATTATACGCTGATAATGATAATACTAGAAAGCATGGTTATTGAGTCCATGTAAGTGCAAACTGTAAATATATGTTGATAAAGCATTCATTGCCCTTTCTACTGGAACACCTGGGTCTTCAATCTCGGTCCTTTTTCAGTGATGTCCGCGCAAAATTGTATTCTTGTGATGAAAATTGGATTTGGGTTATTTACTTTTACAGGAAACTAATTGTACTTCGAGCTTTATGATGCCCCCTGTTTCACAATCTTGGGAAATATGTGTATTTAAAAGGTGATGCTGTTAAATTGTTGTTATTTTATTATCTTTAAGCCTATGTTGAAAGACTAGTGCTTTTCGTATTTGCACATTACAGAGTTATTCATTCGTGAGGTGAGGGCAGTCAGTGGTTATTGCAACATCAGTTTTGTAGGAAAACGACATTTGTTTCTGCAAATAATGACGTAACGCTCACAAATATATGACGTAACGATGATTATTTACCCGCAAATAAAACACTGTTGATTGATAAATGGCATTTTTATTTATTTCTAATTGTCAATCTATTATAGAATATACAAAACAAAGAGCGTAATTTTGAAAAAAATATTTTGATGCATTAAATGTTAATGAGTAGAGAATTTTATGTGTACATTTAGAACAAGTAATCACGAATTAAATGTGGAATTTGGTAGATGAAATGATACGAATTATCATAATAGAATTTGTTCTTATTTTGATACCAATGATATTGGTGGTGAATTTTATTATTTATGAAAAGTGCCCATTTTGAACTTTAAAGTTATATGTGCCATAACTGGGCGGAAAATTTGGGCATGTTAATAATTTTTCTTCATTAATCTATTGAAAACCATCAGGTTTGATGAATTAAGCCGTGAAATTCATTCAAATGGCTTCATATGCCTAATAAATGTTAGTTACAACACAGAAACCATGTACTTTGTAATTGCTGTTTTTTATGCCATATGCATGTTTAAATGGAAACTTTCCTGTAGAAATCACTTGACAATTACAAATAACACTGTAAAAAATGTTAAATGAAATTGTAGACTCCAATTTAGCTTCATGGTCTGACCGTAGGTACTCATTTCCCTTCACTCTAGATGTACATATAATGATTTTTGCCAGTACTGCTAAAAATGATTTTCTGCTCTTATTTGTAATTGTAAAATTAAAACGAATGCATTGAAAGTACTGTAATTTTCAAAATGTTAGTAACTTTTGGTGATGAATAACATATTGAAAGCTTATCCTGACGTGTGAGTATAAAAAATACGGCACATATAACTTTAAAAGAAATTATATAAATGTTATTATACGGTACCAACAATTAAATTCTAAAGTAACAAAATATCACACCGTTTGAATTCCACAAACATCAAGTTAGTAAGAAAATTATGTAAAATCAAAGTTCTGTTCAAAAATTTTAATAATTTGTCCTCCTTCTATATTGCATTTGTTGAATGCTGTAAATATGTACTTCTATACATTGTACTCTGTTAAAAGAACTGAATAAAATTTGAATAAATTTGTGTTGTTTGTTTGTTATGCATGTCTACTTTGGGAGGATGCAGCGTATCCGTGCCGTGTCTCCTTGCGATAGTGGAACTCTTGCCTATTTTATTAGTGCTGTCTCACTAAAGCCATCCTCGATACTCCAGGGGTTCCGATCACTTACGATCTCTACACCCCTAAACTATCTCATAGTGAAATTGAAGGCAGCTCAGCGGAAAACATTTGACCAATTATAGACCAGCAAAGATTTCCTTTGAAGACTACAGAGAGAGCAACACCCAACTTCAAAGCCATACAGTCAACCACATTGTACCGTTATACGGCTCTTTTGATGTACATCAAAGGTCTAAATTATCTGTTTTATTCTGTTGCCTCCAGTTTTTACGATGAGATAGTCCAGGGGTGTAGAGATCTTCAGTGATCGGAACCCCTGGGGAGTATCGAGGATGCACTAAAGCATGCAGCCGAAGACACTGAACAGCACACCAACTCGTAGTTTTCTGCTTCGCGCTCAGCATAAAGGGAGAGGGACGACTGGTTTGCCCGCTGTCAGTATAATATGACAGGGGTGTGTTTTGCTTGGTGTCTTCGGTGGCATTCTTAGGTGATATAGCACTATAAAAAAGGGCTAGAGTTCCACTAAACAAGAAGACACAGCAGGAGTATGCCAAAGTCTCCCAAATCACACCACCCGCACTTCATACACGCAACACACAGCACACATGGGAGACCATTCTTACATGACTGGCTGTTAATAGGACGTTAATTTAATGAAACAAACAAACAAGCAAAACTCGGTTTCATTGTATGCAGTACAGAAGTCATGTAACAGATAAGTTCATGTTAGTACGTAGGGTTGTGATGAGTGCATGTTTGGTTCTCGAGTTTGGTAAAAGCCATGTTGTTTTCGTGACAGAACTGAAGGATTGATGAGTAAGATATGCGTTCTCATCACTTCTGTTCAATATCATTTATACATTATTAGTTCATCAATATAGCTTTCTCTACACAACGGGACTTACATATGGTATCAAAAATTAAATTATATATAAGTAAGTACACTCCTTATGTCTGCAAGCCCGCCATCATAGACAACTGTTCTGTGGAACCATAGCACGTTTTAAAGTATTTATCTTATAACAATATCTTTAAAAGTATTCTCTGATGCATGTATATGTATCCATGTCGATTCTAACACTCACTTGTGTCTAGGGATAATTTGCTTTTGTGTTGCCCCGATGACGTAGGAAAAACTCCCTTGACCTTCACAGATAACAAGGAACTCTGACAATATGTCCCCTAAAGGGACGTTCACTGGTACCAAACTAACGCATGCACCCATGTACAAGAACATTTAGTGAAAATACAACAGGGGCGACATTAATGTGCTGTAATTTACATGGTGAATGGCATTTGTAGATATACTTGTATCATGCAATGACTTTGGAAAGCAACATCGTTTTATTTTAATGAAATGGAAACGCTTGACATACCCACCTAAGTGGGATAAAATGTGAAAACGCAATTTGCAAATATATTGTTGATTTAGCTGCGAGGAAACGAAATCGTCGGACACATTGATGTATATATGCAAAGGCGTATGTAGTCACCGAGGGACTCGTGTGTTGCAGACGCGACAAATTGTATCGATTGAGGGCGAGAACAGGGTCGTGGTCGAAAATAACTTCAATCATTCGAGGTTTATTTTGGAAAAGCGTAGGGGGTCAGAGAATAGGTAATCCAAATTATTGTGACGTTCTATTGGCGATTCATATTGTCCTTTAGCCCAGTGTCATTCGCCGGCTCGAGACCTATGTAAAATGACGGTAGTTTCGGAGTAGACAGTGGGTTTGTATTTGTCGGAGAGGTTTTATTTTGTTTGTTTGTTTGTTTGTTTGTTTGTTTGTTTGTTTGTTTGTTTATGCTTAACGTCCTATCAACAGCTAATGTCCATTAAGGTCGTCCTTCCGTACATGCAATGTGTTGCATACGTGAATGTTTATTTTGGTAGACTTCGGTTCATTCACGCTGAGTCTTTTCGTAATCGTTGCCCTTTTGATTAGTGCTATTCTCTTGGTGCATTCCGCCAAAGATACTAAATACCCCCACCCGATAACATTTATACTGACAACAAGGCAAACCAACTCGTCCCATTTCCTTTATACTCGAAACGCTTGACCTTTTATAGGACTAACTAGTGTATATGGTTTGCCTCGGTCAGAGGACAGAATCCATAGTCTTCTTCAGAGGAACGAGCGCTCGATCCAAAACTAAAAGTGTGATGGTGTCAATGGAGACGTTAGGAAGAAGAGAGAAATAATAAGATTCCAAATTTTAGTCGCCTTTTAAGATTCTGCATCGGAGACAGATGGGCCCCAATTTAATCAACGTTCCTTAAATTTAAGGAAATCCCTTAACTTATTTTTTTTTTTATAGAAACGCATTAACGGAACCAAGGAAACATCTTAAGTTAACTTCTTGTAATGCTTTTCTACAGAAAATTTTTAGGTTAGGATTCCTTAAAGATTGCTCCACCCAGCCGACAAAGTATGAATGATATTCATCCATTTGAACAATAATTGGTGTTAAAATCGTATATAAATATGCCTAATTAACACAAAAAATAATATAAAATAATTTATTTTCGCCTGTGGTGCATGTGCAATCAGAACTTTAATTCCATATAGAATATAGTGCCACGGAAATTTTTTTTTCTGGATGCAATTAATTATTTTCCATATTTTTAACTTGAAGTAAAATTAGAAGCTCAAACTTTTTCAATGGTGGTAATAGTGTAAAGTAAGTAACTTTTGTAATTGAAGAAAAATACTAAATCGTCTTTTTTTTTTGATAGTGAATAAAAAATACCATTTGTCAGCCGTGGAGCAAAAATCACTGCTGATGAAATACAATCCCAAGTCGTCTCAGAGCTGTATCCGACAACAATTTTTTTCAAGGAAATGCAAAGTCGAAAAAATGCATAGGGCAATTATAGGACAGATTTATCGTTCTTGATTTGTGAAAGCAGAGAAAAGCATGGGTTCAATGGGTGCGTTTCACTGGATACATGTATTAAGTCATAATTCAGTTACAATTTATTGTAACAAAGGTTTAACAGTGTCTTATCGTTCGACTGACTCAGCCCCATTTACTTGCTCAAGATAAACGACAAATAAACTTATAAACGCTGTTTAAGCTGTTTGTTAAAGTCTCGACATGATCGCATTTCTGAAGTAAACAGAAGAGTCGGCTGTTATTAATGTTTTAATAATGTCCTCTCACTCGTTAACACAGGGTAATCACAAACTCGTGAACCAAAAGCACCATTAATATAATTCGTTGAGAATAACAGACCATCTTACTTTGGTCTTATCGAATTGATCATACAAAAGCCTCACTAGTATATACAACAATTTCTAATTGATTTCCATATCAAAATCGTCTTTAAAGCTATCATATACTCTATCTAGACGCATATCACAACACCAGTCGTTATGTGACATAAAGCGTCTCTATAAGAGAGCTAAAACCTTAGG
>NW_027188889.1:0-7603 GCF_041381155.1 Argopecten irradians | reverse complement strand
AGCTGCTAGAAGAAATAAAGAGAAGACAAAAGTGGTGGGGGGGTCTTATTTTGCGGACAACCCCGCCTGATAACATCGATCTATGAGGTTGCCATCTTGGATTTTTTAATGTCCTGTCATTGTTGTAACAGTCGTATGACAGATGAGTAATAGCAAGATGTTCAACTATTTATAATAATAATGAAGACGTATGAGTAAAATTAAATCAATTGTTATGACAAATTAAAATATAAACAGTACTAGGACAGTTGTAACGTAAGTCTGAAAGGGAAACACACATTTTTGCAAGAGTCACGCGGACATTCACCAATGAATCAAAACGAAGAAACAGCATCATAAGCAATGTCATTTTAATCCAGAAGTTTTAATAATCGTATAGTTATTTCAAAATATTCAAATTCGGTTATTGTTTACGATCACAACTACATCTCCGTCTTAGTAAACACGTGAATCAATCGCCGTGAATCGGAAGGACGATCGCCGTTCAGACTCGGGCCTATTTAAAATTCACTGCAAACGTTTACATATCAAATTCGTTCATAAACAGAAGAATTTACGTACATTTGTCTCAGCCAAATGAGCAAACGATCGTGATTTAACTTCAACGTGCCGACATGCACTGATGCAATTGTTTGTAACATCGTACACACATGTGTAGGAAAATGGCGCCGGTTTGAAGCCATACTTTCACACCGAGTCATGTTTGGGAATTTGATCGGTATGCTATTGATACGACGATAGTTTGATAATATTTCAGATATTTATCCAAGTATTAACTGCATTAAAACATCGTAGCAAGTATTTTTGTATCCAGAGTAAAATACGAAACTTTGCGGCTAATCATATTATACTGACTGCGTAAACAAAACATGGCGGCTGAAAAGTAAAGCATGGTTTCTCCAACTGATCGTGAACTACAGGTACGTTACGTTCACAAATAAACATATTTGAAACTGTACATGCCTTAAGTAGATGTTTTAGGTAATGATTGTATTGAATTAGAACCCACGACTGCAGAAACGATCTGCATCAGTGACGAATATCTTTGCCGATTCATGTAAAAAATGACAAGCTGTACGAACACTAAAACGTGTGTACCATGCCGATATAAAGTGTTCATGGAAACATATATCGGCGTATTTTGTTGAAAATAACCTCCAATTAAATATGAGCACCGTCCACAATTCGTAGTTTTTTATAATTAAATTAAATCACCCGTGAATTAACTTGAATTAGATAACAAAAATAACAAGGACACAAACAGTTGTTTACTACGTGATTTTTCTATGCCAATAAAACAAACAAAAAGAAGTTCCGATACAAAGTCATTTTGGTGTTATTTTAAATACTCCGTTGCTCAAATCCGTCATCCAGTAAACTGCAAAATAGGTAGGGGGGTCTTATTTGCAGACATCCCCCCCTAAGTCTGAAAATGTGTCAAAATAGGTGGGGGGGGCCTTATTTGCGGGAGGGGTCTTATTTGCGGTCAAATACGGTAACCTTGTATTCAATCCACAACACCAAGTAATATCTACACAAAATCAAAAGCTCATACCAACATTTGGCATCAGAATTTCAAAATTTCTGGAACTGAATATAATTTCGACACCATTGATGAGTACATCGTATCGTATGTACCACCATGGCTCATTCAAACATCTGATATCAATTTATCTCTACATGAAGAATACAAATCCTCCTTTTGGGAGTGTATTAGGGCTTTCCCTGACCATGTTCAGATCTACACTGAGGGCTCAAAAGGTGGTGATAATGTTGCGGCAGCATGACATGCTGTACATCTAATCACTGCTCCTCTATCCGACTCCCGGATGTTGCCTCCATTTTCTCTGTGGAAGCATGTGCTATCAGTCTGGCGCTTGACCATATCGAAGAACGCCGCATTGAAAAGGCAATCGTCTGTTCTGACTCTCTTTCGGTTCTTCAGGCTTTGAAATCAAGAAACCCTAGAAACACATTAATCCAAAATCTTTTGATCTGAACATTTTGATTATCTTCTAAAACTCCAATTACTTATTTCTAGATTCCCAGCCATGTAGGTAGGGCGTTGGAATTGTAATTGCTGCCCCTATTGCATGATCGTAAAAGGCAACTAAATTTAGGATCTTATCTTTTCTCTTCTTCCTAACTGACTTTATGTTTCCTAATGCCTCCCTTGGCACCGCCTCACTTTTGGCCTTGAGTTAGCCATTCGCCCCTGTGAGGAAGGCTCTGGGTTCTGTCTCCTGGCCGAGACACACCAAAGTCTATAATAGTGGTAGTTTCTGCTCCTGCTTAGCGCACAGCAGACAGGGAGTGGGACGACTGGTTCGCCTGTTGTCAGTATAATGTGACCGGGTGGGGTGTGTTGCTTGGTGTCTTTGGCGGCATGCTTCAGTGATATAGCACTATAAAAAGGGCAACAGTTCCACTATAAAAGAAGACACAACATGAATACACCGCAGTCTCCCAAAACACGCACCTCGCACAACATACACGCAGTACACTGCATGCATGGGGGGGCCATCCTTGCATGACCATAGCTGTTAATAGGACGTTAATGAATCAAACAAACAAACATTATTGCGCATACAAACTATATGTAGATTCATATGTAACTAGATACGTATTTCGCAACTTCTGTGTGTTACGTCTGGGCCTAAAGTTATACGCATACGACTTGAATTTCACCAAGCGAACGGAATAAGTGACTGATGTAAATTAGTTTTGATTCTCATAGTCATAAAATAGAGGTTCCCAATAAGTGACTATGCAAAGCATGTTTATAAAATTCGAGATAGTTGATAAACATCCCATAATTTAAACTCTGTTAAAGTTCCATTTTCGTGAATCTGGGCCCTGTTTTAATTACAATGGAAAGAAAATGCACTATAAAAAAGTAGTCCAAAGTTGAAAGCCAATCGGAATCAAGAGGGGTTGTATGTACAGAATCCAAGTTAAAGCGGCCCCAGTCAGAACGGCCCCACTGCAATAACGGCCCCAGTTAAAACGGCCCCGTACAATATAAATATATGTTAAATGTATGGTATTAGATTTATGTAATAATATAACATTATGTCTTGTTAATTAATATGTGTATTCATAAAATTATTTTCTTTAATGAATTTCACGGTAGACTATTATGTGTCAATGCATTTAGATGCATATCCATAATATACTACATATAAAATAAACAAAAAGTGGTAAATATAAAAAGTACATTTTATTTATTGAATTATATAAATTTTATTAGAGGGTGTCTGCCAACACTGAACCTGCCTCCGCAGTTTCACGTGTTGCCCAGCTCTTGCCACGTGGAGGCCCCCTCTGCAAGAGCCACACGATTGTTTAAAGTCTATAAAAATCAAATATATCAGAATCACTAGTTATAAAATCACATACATATCCGATCGCGTAGAAGTCCAGGAAAACACTAAAGTCACATATATCCGATCGCGTTGAAGGAAAACACTAAAGTCACATATATCCGATCGCGTTGAAGGGAAACACTGAAATCAGATATCCGATCGCATAGAAGGAAAACATTTAAGGCCCTAAATGACCTTAGTTGTCGATGGGCCGTAAAACTCAAACAAACAAACAAACAAATGACTTGGGTGATCCACAATACACCCAAGACAGTTTTTCTCAATCACACCATTCAAACAACACATAATATTTTCTACGTATAAGATGTCTAGAAATGAATCAGCCGCAATCCTAGCACACTTTTCTTTTTCCTCGTTTTCACTTCGTTGAATGATTCTCCTTTTTCTACTTTTAACTACACAAGCTCCTTCTTGTGTACATTTAAACCGTTGAAAGTCTTTTAAACATTCAGACTTGGTAGAAAACCACTCACTTGACCTACACATAACGGTGGGTGAATCTTCAGTACTGTCCATACTTTGCAGGAACCATCCATACTCCTCAACAACATTTGCGTCCTTGCATTGTGTTGACGATGCCATCATATTTCTGAAAATAGAAATAATAACGTATAGGGATATTATACAACATATCTATTGATTTTGAATGATAATGATATGTATTTATTGTTTTGTTCATTCGGGGAGTATGTGTCAGAAAAAATGATAAGAAATAGCTATTTTATCTTTCTCTTAAACACATATATACGATGTTTAATACTTACTTAATCATTCTGTTCAACACTGTAAATGTACTAGAAAGGGGTGGTTGAAAATTAAATTTCTGTAGATAGGCTGTGTAGTTTTTGTTTGAGGTTGGATGCTCGATCAGAGTCTGTTTGAAAGTTGACAATTTTTACACTCGCTTCTTTTTGTTTAATTTAATAATAAACCATTACTAAATCCCAATGAGCAACGTGTGTACAACAAGCTCCATATCCCTTTCCATGCTCAAGATATATTGATCTTATCATAAGGAAGGCACCTGGGGTCTATCTTTTCTTCCTCAACTGACTTTATCTTCCCTAAACGGCCTCAATTGCCTCACATTTTGGCCTTGAGTAGCGTTGGACTCTGCCCCGTGTGAGGAAGTGCCACCTTGGGTTCTGTCCACCCTGTGCCGGAGACCCTCCAAAGATCAAAGAAAGTGGAAGTATCTGCTCCGTGCCTTAACTGCTTAGGCGCACTCAGCCAACAGGGAGTGTGACGACTTGTCACTCATCCCGTTTTGTCTGTATAATGTGGAGAAACACAACACACAAATAATACCACATGCTTCCTCACATAGCCACCCAAAACACTCAAGTGCACAAACAATACAAGAAACAACACACGGCATATCATAGGAGTGCATACCTTTACATGGACCCAGGTTTGTTAATTGTGTACGTTTAAATACAGTACTTTGATTTCACCGTAGAGTAAAAGAAAATTTTGTTACCACTACCTTATGAATGTAACTCAGATGGATCCTTAAGTCTCTGAAACAACGCCCTTTCTTTATTTTATACCGTTCCAACAAACCCAACTTTTTTTTTGAGATTCTCCACCATACATTCTAAGTGTTAGCAGTAAAATTAGTTGCTCATTAAACCAATCCTTAAATATTTACACGGTGAGTTTCCTTACATAATCAGTGGTGTTATTGTTCACTAACACAGAAGTATGTTGGCCACTTACTCTGCAACGTTGTGTTTGGAGTGGACAAAGTTTCAACAACCATAGTTTTCCTTGGTAATGCGCCTCTAATGCTGCAGAAAACATTCTTTTAGCGTATTCCTGCCAGTGAAATGGTTGAGTCTTCCATCCACTCGGAAAATAGTAAAGGTTGTATGTGTAATTAGCGTCAACCATAAAGTTTCACTATTTGGTTCGATGGATCACTGATTCCATATCATGTGTTTGATTTTCTATAATATACGCTCTCGCGTCACGGTTAACGCATTTCAGTCCTAACGATCAGGTTATAAGTTAAATCACGAATCAATTAACGAAGTTCATAACACTAATAGAATATATTCATGAATTTTGAATATTAAAATACAGACTATGTAATTGAAAATACGTGAAGAACAACATTGAAAATACTCGCAGATCCCTCATCTCCAAAACACAATAACTTTCACGTAAAACGCCCCCTGTATTCACTTCAAACACACACTACACACAAACCTGCAATGCATGGGACGCTACACGTTTAAATTTATAATTAAATATTATCAAACAAACAATTAAAAAGTCGAATATGAAATAGATAGTGTTTCAACTAAAAAAAAACAGCAATAACAGCAATGGGCACACCATAAAATGAAAATAAAAAACACAATTTACAGAACACTAACTTTTAATAATTATGTTTGCAACCTTTTTTTTTTGTCAAAAATAAATCAATTTGCCAATGAGATAAAAAATTTAAAAAGAAGATATATGATTGATAAACTTTTGGTACCAATAATATAATTACTAAAGAAAATGTAATTGTGAAGGGCCGAACGAATATGAGGGGCGGCGCCGAGACACAACCCCAAAGTCTATACAAGTGGTCATTTTCTGCTCCTGCTATAGGCGCCTCAGCCATTTACAATGCATTGGAACGAGCAGTTTACACACCCCGTTGTCCATAAATACCGTGACCTATGATGGGGGAGAGATTCTTTGGTTGACGTTCTGCGGAACAGCAATCGGAGTAAAAATCACTAAAACGATTACAAACTATATTTTCCAACAAAAACAAGAATATACCTCCTGTACCTCCCCGAACAACCCACCACAACACCCACACACCAGCGGCATCCCTACACACTGGCAAACATGGACGGTGCCGACCGTTCACATGACCTCTGGAAGATACAACTAGAATGTTAATAAAAAACAAAAGACAACACTTTTATCCGAAACACATTACCCACATCCTCCACGCAGCAAAACCTGACGCCCATGCTACAAATTAATGGACGAGTTGTGAGTATTAACCACACACACAGAGGAAGGTACGGCAAAACAGTTGGTTTCCTAGTGACATTATTGGAATCATTAGTGTGGAAAACCTCAATTATGGAGATCACTTCGATCAAACGTCAAGGCATGTAACAGATATTGAACATCGCCACAATTGCCTTTTGTTGCCCTTTTCTTTAAATCAAAAGAGGCGATATCAACCCTGCAGTGGTCCTTTTTTTCCCACTCTGAGTACAGAGACATGACCAAAAAACTGTGGGAAATGTGATTTGTTGTAGTAAAACCTGCTATTTCGTCGATTTTTATTTTGGTTAGTTGATTTGTGTTGAACATTAACTCCCTTTTAGGGTATATTTTGGTTGCAGTTCATTAAATTCGTAAAAACGATAAACATATATATTTTGAAAACTCTAAAAATTGTTTAAGCAAAATATAGGGTACAAGTTCTGGTTCTATGTTATTGCCAAGAATCACCGTAAAAAGGGACTAAATTAAGGGGATCTTATACTTTCTTTCTCCCTAAATTACTTCCTAGAGTCTCCCTTGACACCACCTCACATTTTTTATTTTTGACCTATTGGTATGCTGAGTTACGCAGGAATCCCGCATCCCGCTCCCTGTGAGGAAGGGTGAAGGCACTTGGTTCTGTCCCCGATGGCCGAGACACACCAAAGTCTCTATAAAAGTGTAGTTTTCTTCTCTGCTTCCTGCTTAGCGCTCATCAGCATAACGGGAGTGGGACGACTGGTTTGCCCGTTGTCAGTATAATGTGACCGGGTGGGGTGTGTTGCCTGGTGTCTTCGGCGGCATGCTTCAGTGATATAGCACTATAAAAAGGGCAACAGTTCCACTATACAAGAAGACACAACATGAATACCGCAGTCTCCCAAAACACGAACCTCGTACAACATACACACAACACACCGCATACATGGGAGGCCGTCCTTACATGACCATAGCTGTTAATAGGACGTTAATTAATTAAACAAACAAACAAATCCAAGGACGTTCTCCGCTTGTTGCTTGCGGAAAACCTCTATTAGGAGATCACCCGATCCCAAAGGCTTAACAGATTTGACATCGCCAGCAATGCCTTTGATGCCCTTTCGTAATAAAAGAGGCGATAAACCTGCAATGGTCATTCCACTCTGTGGGCATGACCAGAAACTGTGGGAATGTGTTTGTTGTACCGCTTTTTGTTTGTTGATTTGTGGTTGATT